>NC_056748.1:452535151-452787651 GCF_019279795.1 Protopterus annectens | reverse complement strand
AATATGACAGTGAGGGAAACAGATACACGCTTTATTAGTAATTATGCCATAAGTGAAGAAAATATACACAATATTTATGTTATAACAGCTGTCCTTTAATCTTTGATACATAGTAAATGATATGCACTCTAACACAGAACAAATGTAGCAATATAGTATATACATTTTCAACAACCACGACAGTAAAATTCTGTGTTATGTGGGTGGGGGCACTATTAATTTGTCCCACTTGTCAGTTGCTGTGCCTGTTCTGTGTTTTGGCAATAAATTGTACCTAGAACTACAACTGGAACTAGCATTAAGCTTCATCTACCAGCTGTGGTATGACTTTCACCAAACAACAAAGGCCTTGTGCACTTCTTAACCAGGACTGAGCTATTCAGTCTGCACTACCTTTGAGCAGTCAGCTGGACCTTTTACTTCTCTAGCTGCATCCATTGGGTTGACTAGAGCACAATGACAACACTAGAGTCACTTAGAGATGAGACCCTTTTCAACATGTATAAAGAAGTCACTCTTCATTGATCTTACCAAAGCTTTTCATCTTAATGACCAGCTCCTGCTCATTCATTCACTTGAAATTAGCTCCAACACTGTTACCTGATTTCAAGATTTCTTAACAAATAGCTACTTCATAGTCAAAATTACTTCATCTCTATTGCCTACAGCACCCCTTTACCAAAGAAGTATCCATAACCCAAAGCATTTGCCACAGTCTAGTACTAAATCCTGTTAAACAAACTAAACCAATATCACCTATCAAATTCCACTAATACCTGGTTCCAAAGCTACTTAACTGACAGGTACCAAGCTGTGAAATGGGAAAATTCTCTCTATCCTCAGCTGCCCATAACTATAGGAGTCCCACAGGGTTCTATCTTAGGACCACTACTATTCACAATCTTCACAAATGACCTCCATACCTCCACACAGCATGCATCTATAATTCACTATGCAGATGATACTACTTTAATCTGTGCTGCACAAAACATTCCCACCCTCCTGCAAACAACTCAACTCGCATTCTCTGACGTTGAAAACTACCTTACCAAAGCCCAATTTATCCTCAATCCAAAGAAAACTCAGCTTATGATTATAACCAGTTCTAACAAAAACACGGATAACAGTCAACTCACTATCTACTCCACAAGTGCTACTCCAATCTCTCCAGTGGCACAGGCTAAGCTATTGGGAATAACCATAGACTCCCACCTAAAATTTGATAGTCATCTCAACTTAACTATTAAAAAAGTGCATGCTGAAATGGGATTACTTTACCATATCAAACCATTTCTTACCAAAAACACAAGATCAGCCATTGCTCGCTCCCAACTTCTATCCACCCTACTCTATGCATCTCCCATTCTGACTAATCTCAACAAAAGTGAACTAAGCAAAATGGAAGCCTGCTGTAACAGAATTGCCTGCTTTGCTGCAAATTGCTCATATAGAACTCATCACTGTACTACTTTGAGACAGCTCCACTGGCTTCAACTGCCCAACCTCCTACCCTACAATCAGCTCTGCCTCTGTCATTCTGTCTATTACCTCCCCAATAAATGCCCTGCCCTCAAAAACCTAGTACATCACTCAGCCAAAAGGCCTCTTAGATCATCAAGCAAACTACTACTAGAAGTTACCAACAGCTACAATAGCTTTGGAGATGCACTATATAGTAGTTCAGTGGCTAGAAAATGGAACTCTCTCCCCACTAGCATACAAAACACATTGTCCAAAGTCTCCTTTAAAAACCTCATTAGGCAACATCTCAAGCAAAGCTGGCAGTGCCATGATTGCTCCCCAGGCTAGTGAACGCAGATAAGGTACACATACTAAACCTAGAGTACTTGATAATAGTTTTCACTCTTACTCACAAACACTGGCTAATCTACAATGTATCTTCTGTACCTGTGTACTATTTATGTATTCCACCTATGTTCCAAATTTCATCTGTACAGCACAAATCTATTAATTACCTTTATTTTTAAATTAAGATTTTCTTGTTTGTTGTCTCCACTGTAACTGTTGATGTGCTGCATACCACTGTAAAAACACATCTATTGTAATTTGTGTGTATTCTGATCATGTCTAAATATTTAAATGTATCTGTGATTTTCCTATGTGGAGCTTTTCTCCCCGGGCCTCTGCTGAAAAAGAGCCTTTTCAGCTCAGTCAGACACTCCTGGTTAACAAACGTAAAATAAAATAAAATAAATAATTTGCCCCAATATTGTTTTCAGTCTTTATTAGCAAACTACCCTCTAGCCTCCCTAACCATCCTATCATTTTTGGTATGGATGAAATGGTTATCTTTTGATCATATCCTTCACATTCAGCTATTCAAACTCAGATTCAGTCTGACATCTACTCTATGAATTCTTTGCTAAACAACCATAAGATACCCCTACACCAATGCAAAACAAAAGGTAGGATATATGGCACCCCACCACAAAAGCTGAAAAAAACCCTAAAAATCTCAACATCTCAGATCTCATTGGTGCCCTAATAAAAACAGACACATGCTCTAAATACCTAGGTTTATGACTGGACCAGTTATTTAATTTCCATGACTATGTTGAAAACACCAAGAAAAAGATTGATTCTCTGTTATTCTGGTCCTGGAATTATCTCTCTATCACTCAAGACCAGTTAGAGCTACAAGAAGCAAATGAGCCCCCCTTGTTTAAGTTGAATATGGGTTCCTCATTATAGACACAGCCCATGAAAAAAACTCATCCACTCTACAGTCCATTGAAAACAAAATCTGCCAATGCAATTTCAACCCCCACCCTCCAAGAGCATCACTGCGCCACCTTTACAAAGCCAGAGGTCTACCAGTCTCCTACAGATTTGAGCTAATCCTGGGAGCTCTTCTTTTCAAACTACTTCATTCAGGTGACTTCCCACCTCTTGCTGCCAAACTCCATAATAAAACCACCCATTACAACTTCTCCCAATTAAGTCTGTCACTCCAGACCCCCCCCAAACCAAGCTGCATTGTACTGCCCACTCCTTCTACATTCTTGTACCTGAACTCTGGCAGTCTTTCACCTAATGGAAATCTCCTATTCCACTTTCAGAGCACAATTCAAAAAACACATTCTTCAAAAATCTGACATCAAGTGCTTTTCCAACAGAAAACTCCCCTCTCAGCAGCTATATAACTTCTCCTTCAACCCTATAGTCTCATCTGCTGCTTGCCTCACATATTTACTACCACATTTAATCCACATTTGTTTTTCTACTGTTATTATTTGCTCATAGCTTTAAATGTCTGTGAGTCTCTCTACTTTCAGTGTGAATTTCTTCACCTGGGCTATGGCTGCAAATGGTATAATGTGATCAGTGTAACTACCCCTGTAAACTAACTGACTAAATAAATAAATATATAAATAAAGTTATCCTCCCTTTCTCCCTTTCTTCAAAAAATGCATGGCATCCCAGGACCATTATACCAACCATGGAGGGCGTGTCCATTTTTATTTTATTTTATTTTTTTGCTGATTTCATGAGTCTGCAGCTGTTTTTGCGAAGCAGGTGACAGCTTGCTATATTTCGCTACTGTAGTACTGTCAGTTGCCACAAGACATTTTGTGTGATCTTATCATCTGTAAATATTTTTTTTGGCTTGGTTGATGGCATGCTAGTACTGGTGTGTTTGAGGCTAAGCTGCATAGAATGCTGAGCCTTTGGACGATTCATTGAGTCTTAAAAGAATGAACAGTTCTTAAATAAAGATTTTCCCAAAGAATGCTGCAGCACTGAGATGTTTTATTTGTAGACAGACTCCAGAAGTGTAATCATTTGTTATTAACAGAGAAAAAAAATACAAAAAGCAAATTTGATCAAAATGCCATCCGATAAACTGAAACAGGTAAATTGAGGCTTTTGGTCTGGTTCAGGTTCAGGAATCCACTACAGATAAACCTAATATAGCCCCCCAAGTGCTGCACACCAATAAACATCCATTTGATAGGCCAACTACTGAAAACGTGTGCATGTGTGTGTGCGTGTGTGTGTGTGTGTGTGTGTGTGTGTGTGTGTGTGTGTGTGTGTGTGTGTGTGTGTACTGCATATTATCATGCCGCTCAAGTTCTTTGTTCAAGAATTCTGGACAAAGCCAAAAATACCAAAAGTCAAAGACCAAAATCAGGGAAATTCTTTAAATATAGCTCAAATTAATTTAGAAAAGTAAATAGAACATGTTTTGCATAAACATGCATTTTCCGAACAATAGGAAATATGAAGCTACAATGACTACAATTTTTGACTGACTGAAATCATTAGTAATTTACCATAAATCAAATTTTTTATTATGGACACAGGAAAAAATGTGAATCAAAATCAATTATGTTCTGCAAAATCAGGGACAGTTGAGAGGTCTGTGTGGCACTGAAATTGTGGTATGGTACTTATAAAGCTTGTTGTGGAGTACTGAAAAGAAATGTGCTAAAGATCATCTTTGATTTTGAAGTTTACAATTGTTCAGATATTTACCTCTCAGAGAAAAGCAGAAAAAGTAGAATAGATAACAGTTCCACTGAGTTGACAAATGCAAATTTGTTGTGTCTCAACTCCCCAGAACTCAACCCCCCCAAAAAAAAAACTGCAGGAAAACCTGGTTTTCAGTGGTTTTTGCAGGTGTGCAACCTCATTTGCATTACTCATTTTGAAGGCTGTGTGCCCCTCCCCTAAATTATATATTTAACTCCCCTGCCACACTATAAAAGCAGAAGGGGCAAACATCTGGAAATGGCACCTAGTGCTTGCACAATGCCCCGACAATGCTATTCAGTGGAAATGCTGACATTGTCGGGAAACCATGTTTTGGGGAATTGAGGCTAGAGGAATCTGTGTCTGTCGAGCAGTAGTGTAATGGCAGATAACAACATTCAGATACTAAAGATGTTTTCTAGTATACTGGATTATTGTTGCTTAAAACCACTTTCAAGAAACCTCAAACATTTTTTTTGCAGGGGGCAAGTTCTTCTCACAGATACACACCCTGGCAAAAACAACACACCATAAACAAGGGTGATGGAGGGAGTAAGCGACTACTGCAGCATTGATCATTTGAACATCTACTGTTATGATAAATATACTTATGCAACTGTGCTATGTTCTTCATAATGACCACTGCTGCAGTAGCCTGAGCTATATGGGTAGATTAACATAGCTTACAAATTTAGGAAGGTGGAAGGAGAAAAGTCCCGAAGCTCCAAGAGAATGGTTCAAGCAAAGCCCGATCTTGACCTAGAGAAGGAATCAAGCTTATATGGTCTTGTTAAAGTATGTCCAGGGGATCAAGTTGCTACCTCTAGAATCCAACCCTTTCCAAAAAGCCATAGATGAAGTCAAGGCCCTGGTAGAGTGGGATATGACCATGCCTGGAATACTTTTTTTTTGCGGTGAGTGACAAAAGCTAAAAACTTAAGACAATTATTTGGAAGTAGTCTGCTTTGACACAGGTTGTCCCTTCTTCTTACGTTTACAATAACTGAACAACTCATCCAAAGATCAGTTGTGTCAAGACAGTACCCGAGTTGTCTGCTGACATCCAAGGTATGGGGCATCCTTTCTCCCTCATTTTAGGGTCAATGAAGAAAATGAGGAGCTTGAAGGCTTGAAGTAAATGGAGGTACCACTTTAGGCATAGAAGGATTACTTCTCAGAGCATACCTCTCAACTCTCCAGATTTTTGCAGAATGCCCAGATTTTTCCTGTATACGTTCTTGGTTTTCTATCAAATCCTTGAGGATTTAAATCACAAAATAATGACATGCATTTGAGTTTCAGACTTCATATCCTTCTGAAAATTTATGCTAATGCAAAACATGTTATTCTAGTAACTTTCTAAGTTTATAAGAGCAATATTTAAAACTTGCTCCTAGTTTTTGGCCTTTGCCCCTCCATTATTTATGGCTTTGTCCAGATGTATCCTGCTAAGAGGTTGAGAAGCATGTCTCAGTGAAACCCTGTCCCTGTGGATAATGAGGTAGGGTTGACTTACCATAACAGCTGGCAACTGAGATACCCTTCTTGCAAAGGTCAGAGCAATCAGTAAAACTGTTTAGCATGTTAAAGTTCCTCAAGTTAGTCAGAATAACTGGATGAAATGGAGCAAGTGTTAACTCCTGTAATACAAAATTAACATCCCAAGGAGGAGCCACTGTTTTTTTTGGAAGCCTGTTATGCAAACCCCCCCTTTCAACAACATTTTAACATGAAAATTCATTGAGAGAGGAGGATCCATGGGCAGACATGCAGAAATGGCCAATAAATGAACCTTGATGGAGGAGTAAGAATGGCTGTAGAATAGTAATTCACACAAATATTATAAAACCAGAGAACAACAAGCCCTGAATGGGTGCTGGTTATGTTATTGGCACCAACTAGAAAATTTCCATTTGCTAACATATGGTTTTCTAATAGCAGGTTTTCATGCATCCATTAGTACCTGCTGTACATCCCCAGTAAACAGCTGTCTAAAAGGGAATACAGACCCTATCATCCAGGCAGTCAGTTGACGTTGATTGGGACTGGGATGCATCAAATAACTCTCATCTTTTGTGAGTAGATCCAGTCTGTAGGGAAGCTTATGGTAATTGCCCCAGGCCATTTCCAAAAGAAGGGAGAACCATGGTTGCCTAAGTCAGAAGACAATCACCACAATGATCTTGGGAGATGTCTTCTAAATCTTTAGACGTACACTGAATATCAGTGGAAAGGGTAGAAACGTACATATGATATTTCCTTTCCAAAGAAACTATGTCATTTACATATTTGTTTTACAATTTATATAATCTCCTGTTATACGCCTCATGTTAAAATTGCAAGTGATTTTTGCAAAAAAATGAAGATTATACTGTATGGTTGGATTTTTCACTTTCACTTTTACTCAAGTTTTCTGTATAACTAAACCAACAAAATGACTTACATTGTGGTTTCATCATTACATTATCATTGTTCTAATTTCAAAGGTGAGGTATTCCACCTATATAACTAGTTGGAAGTGTATCTTTTTACAAAAGTAAGACACTACTACTGATGTATTTAGAATGAAAATATGTAGGCTGTACATTAATTTAGATAGTGAAGCATTGTGGGTTCTGTCTTTCATGATGTCTTGGCAAGGATTTTCAGCTATAAGAAAAAATAATCAGGGGTGGGGGCTGTCTTAATCAGCAAAATCAATAGCAAAAACAAACAAAACATACTTTTTGCTTTGTAAACTGTATAGTTTGGTACTGTATATATGGTAAGGAGGTTATATCCAACTAAAAAGGGTTGCTAGTTGCACTTGTTCCAGAATATGACTAATGCATGTTAAGGTTAAATTTCTAGCCAGCAATACCATCAGTGTTTAACTGGAAATTGGGGTTAATGATTGATTTTTGTTTGTTTGTTTCTGACCCCTACGATCACCTAACCTCCCTCCCCATTGCTCTGTTGATCTAATTGTTCCCCAAGGGACAGAACATGTGCAGTTTGCTAATGTTTAGAATTTAATGGATACGGTTCTGGAGTGGTGCTGTCATCTGCTGGGGTTTTACATTTAGTCCTAATGTTTACTTGTGCATATGTCCACTGAGGCCCAAGAGGTTTGTGTGCAATGGACATCTGATATGGCATGTTTCCCAATGCTGTAGTTAATGATGAGTCTTTCAGCATTGCCCTCCTTAAAAGCAACACCTAATTGATCCCCACTGTCCACCAGGATATTCTAAGCTGAGTCTGCACCCTTGATTTGTACTCCCATACCAAGCAGGTTTCACATTCTTACTCCTGTCTCTCCCTCTGTCTCTCCCTGGTGAAGTTCTTCAGGTAGTTTCTGAACTGATAATTGACTCAAGATGTCTGGGTCATAGTTAGTACATATGTATGTAGGATGCACACTGTGGAACAGACAAAGAAATGACTACATCAGAGCAGATGCCAAAGTCGCTTCAGTTGCAGTGATTCGGGCACATGTGCAGGAAAGTAGAAGGCAATTTTTGTGAAGAAGATTTGGGAGACGGGAAGAAGGCAAGAAAAAATAAAGATGTCCAACCAAGACATGGATGGATTTTGTGAAAGAATACCTGTGACTGCTAAACATGGTAGGAGAGGGGGGCGACAGGTTCTAAATGAGGTTTCTTTTTTGGGGATAAACTCTTTGCTAGACTTGTAAGGGCCCCAGGGCCATTAACCTAGTAACCTCCTATGATCACATGATCCTATGAGTGTGTCATTCAATTCAGAGAGGAGGTAACAGTTTACATGATACCCCAGCCTCATGTAGGAAAAAAATAAGAAAAAAATGGGGTTGATAGGTTCATAGGTGCCCTTGTCGGCAATTTTAAGCCTAGAATATTTCCCTTTTTGTGCTCAAATGAACATATCCTATTTAGTTACAGATCAGCCTTACTCATTCCATGGTTGATAATTATATGTTACCTCTAATGAGAACAGCAGTGATCATAGCAGAGATGATTTCACAGGACCCATGCATGGGATAAAGCATTCAGGGGCTGCTCTGTCCATCAGTAGTACAGGGAGCAGTTTGGGGGTACATTTTCTATTTCCCATCCATAGATTCAAGTTGTGCTCCATTGTGGATATGGTTATCCTTATATATCTTTGTTTTACATGGATGGGAAGGCTCTTCCAGAGAAGTGGTATCCTCTGGGAAATATACCAGTTTCTCCAAACCATTTGGTTGATGCTGAAGAAAAGGTTTAGATGCCTAGACTATTTCTGATGCCATGTGACTAGTTGATGTGTAGTAAATACATTAGCACTGGGTCACAGGATGTCTTGTATGCCACACACAGGTTGCCTCTTAGCAGTCTGTAGGATATCAAGTATAGTGACAAGGCTTTAAGTTGGTCCATGTGGGACATGTTTTTTAGGCATTGTAATTGTAATAAGGTATCTCTGTGGGCATTCGAATTGGTGCATGTGCCTGGAGAGATACATGCCAAAAGGGGCATTATTCTCAATGACTATTCTAATGAGGGCTGAGTAAAAGGAACAATGACATCTCTACTCCTCGACAAACCCCTTTGTTTATAAGCTTTGCTTGTATTTTAGCCAAAGATCTGGAGTGAATCTGAACTAAATCCAGGGCATCCACTGCGTTCAACAAAAATAAGCATACTTTAAGCTTGCATTGCAGTTTTTTGAACTGTATTTTGCATAAACTGCTGCTTCATTTTTTCAGTTTTGCTGCTGTGACTGTTTTTTTTTTCTGCACTTTGAAGTTCTAGGACTAGTATTTCATAGCATAGGCTAGATTCAGATTTAAACCAGCCATCTTATATTAAAAAGGCCCTAATGCACCCTTATAGCAGAAGTTTTCAGCCCAGGACCCATCTAAGTTGGGGATTTCTGAGAAAAGGCTCAGTTTTGGCCTTTCCTATTGGTTAATTTGTGTCAAAACTGTTTAACTTTGCTTTTGTTTACACCGAGCATCTGTGCGTAGCTGCACACTGCACTGTGGGATTTAGCACTGCCATATATAGACACAAACACATAGAAACACAATTTCCCTTGATATCTGCTAGAGAACCCTCCTTAACTCCACTGCCTCTCTGTGCATGATGCAGATGTGCATTGCTACCTAGCAAGCAACTCAGTCATGCATTTTGAAGCACTGATGCAGTCTTCCACCATAACCCTTCACACAATAGCCACCTTTGTTAGTCTCACATGCAAACCCTGGTCCCTCTAGCCCAGGGGTCTGCAACCTTTACTATCAAAAGAACCATTTGTGGCCCCTCTACCACCAAATATAAGTCATTGGGAGCCACAAAACCTATTTAACCCTTAAAATGAAGATAACACAACATATAATGTTTTATATATAGTTGTTGTTGTTGTATCCTTCGGCTTTTCCCAGTTAGGGGTCGCCACAGTGGAATTCCAGTCCACTAATGATTGGCAGCAGATTTTTACATACCGAGTTGCCAGCCCAGACGTTTTATATATAGTTATTATAATAAATATAAAGTAATTAAGTTTATAAGAGCAATATTTAAAATCTGTTGCTATTTTTGTTTCTTTGTTCCCCTTTATTTGTGGATCTGTTCAGACTTCTTGTGGTAAGACTTTGAGAGGTATGAGAGATATGGAAACCTTTCAGGAGATGCTGCTGCTGCCAAGGGAACGTTTGATCACTCTCATTGTGTGTGGAATGCATGGCAACAGAAACCATGTTATTCTAACATGTTTCTAAGTTTCTAAGAGCAATATTTAAAGTCTGTCATTGGATCACGCTCATTATGTGTGTGTGTGTGTGTGTGTGTGTGTGTGTGTGTGTGTGTGTGTGTGTGTGTGTGTGTGTGTGTGTTATGCGGTAGAGTAGCTATTATTCTTCAAAGCTACAGGGAGCCACTGTATGCAAAGGGGTGGAGGAGCCACATGCAGCTCCAGAGCCACAGGTTGCAGACCCTTGCTCTAGCCCATCCCCACTAGTTACTACAATATATACTGCCATAACAGATGGACAGTTTCCCACCCTTTCTCCTGCCAACCTGATTGACATGGGTATCCTCTTGAGGCAATGTAGCAATTGTCTCATGTGTACTGACAAACACTTGCTCCTAAAGCAAACACAGCATGTGAGAGAAGTAACTATACAAAGAAATTAGAATCAGTCCTCACACATAACAATATACAAGCCATACAATAGGTTGTCGGCATACACATCTCCCCTCTCAAACAAGATAAGCTCAAGACACATAAACTGGTGGAGGTACTCACTAAGAGCCTACCAAAAGACCAGAGACCTGCCAAGTGAAAAACAACATACACATACCTGTACATGAAGAGAATCCACCACTACACATAACAAAACACATATCAGTGTCTCAACGATTAAGCTCCTAAGGCAAAACACCTCAAAGCCTAATGTTCTGGTCATAGGCAACTCAATATAGAAACACACAGATGTCCCCCTCACCAGGTTGAACAAGGAGAAGGTCACAGACAGTTGTTTGTCAGGTTCCAGGATCTGTCAAATCACACACACACTCAAGTCGCTCAGCAATAAGTACTGTTATGACTCTACCATAGTATATGTTGGTGTGAATGATTTGAGATGTACCACTCTGGACTATATGAAGAGAGACATGACTGAACTCTCAGATTATGTGTCGCAGGCAGGTATGTCCCTAGCCCTAAGCAACAGTCTGCCTTCACCTAGGATGATGCCACAATGCTGACAAAAAATGATTGAGTTCAATAACTGGCTTAGCTTCTGGTGTCCTCAAGGCTTTTGGATACTGGCAAAGATGCTTGCCTCCCCCCCATAGTGCCTTTTTTAGGCAATGACCATACAACAAAACTTCCAAAGTAAAAAAATCCACTAAAGACAAACTCAAGGTCATGCTGCTTAATGCTAGCAGTTTAAATAGTAAACTGCACTCCCTGGAAGCACTCCTCACCTTGGAAGATGCTGACATTTGTGCAGTCACTGAGACTTGGTTAAAGGCTGCTGAGAGTACTCCAGTTGTACAAGACTACAATGCCTTTTATATGTTCAGACTCCAAAATGAGTGTGAAAAGAGCCAGAGGTGGAGGTGTATCCATCTTCATTAAATCCAAATAGACCTCAAGACTGGTGAAACAGTACGACTCTCTTGAGCTAATCCAGGTCCAATTAACTGCAGGTAAAATACCCTTCCACATCATCACTAGCTACAAGTCCCCTTACCATGAACCAGGAGAAGCACACTGCCTACCTGGACTTGCTAGAGTCTCTCATAATACATCCAAACACCATGGTCTTGGGAGATTTCAACTCTCCTTCCATCGACTGGGGGGACTTAAATGAGAACAAACACGATTGCTATGAGTTTCCTGGACTTTGTTAATTCAAATGGGCTGGAACAGTTGGTCCTGGACTTTGTTAATTTAAATGGCCTGGAACAGTTGGGCCCTACCCCACAAGGGGCTCAAATGTCCTGGAACTAGTGCTCACCAACATGGGGCGGGTCACTACACTACCCCCTGTGTGTTGCCCTCCCTGGTAAGGTCAGACGATAAATTGGTCTCATTTGAATTAAAGATCAAACCTGACACCCCCACAAGAGTAAAAAAAAAATTCACCAAAGCAAACTATTACTTACCAAGCGATGGGATAAACATTTCAGATCCCCTGCCAACATAACCAACAATGACTCCTATGCAGAGAAATACACAAATGCTCTATACAACCACTTAAACAAATGCATTGACATGTCTGTACCCAAAAGGAACAAAACCAGGTCTTCCCAAAAAAATACCCACCCTGGTGGACTGTAAGTATGAGTAAGTTATACAATAAAAGAAAGAAGCTGGTATTTAAGAACAGGAGGGAACTTACTCAGCAGAAGAAGAATGTCCTCCACAGCTTGAACATATCTTGTTAAGTCCTCTAAGACTAGCTATGAGTCTAAATTAGTTAAAGACAGTCTTAAGGCAATTTTTAGCTATGTCTGAAACCTAAAAGGGAATGCTCAGCTGTGTACCAAAGTTATAGTAGATGGCACCATGCACACTGAACCTGAGGAAATTGTCAACCTGCTAGCCAACAGATTTGGCAATAACTTCACCCCCTGTCCCCACCAGATGTACCTCAAAGCATTCCTGACACCAGTCCTCTACTGAGTATCTCCAAAGAACATGTCATTCCGCATTCTCCAAAGCCAAAACATGGCCTGTATGGGACCAGATAATGTCCCAGGCAGCTTACTAAACATTTTAAAACTAGACCTTTCTGGAACCACTTGGCACTCTCTTTAACCATAGCATGAGAACTGTCTTTGTCCCAGCAGAGTGGAGAACAGCAACAGTAAACCCCATGCACAAAGTGGGTCCATCAACTGACCCTGGAAGCTATTGATCCATAAGCCTAACCAGGCTTATCTGCAAGGCCATGGAAAGAATCATCATGGACCTTATCCACAAGGACAAACGCAACCTTTAAACCCTTGGCCTGACTCAGTTTGGTTTTGTCAATGGCAGATCTTGCTTATTAAACCTAGTGAACTGCTTTGAGAATATCACCAAAGCCCTGGATGAGGGCAAAACAGTACATATCACCTGTTTTGATTTAGCCAAGGCCTTTGACACAATCCTTCAGGTATTATAGAGAAACTCTCCCATCTGGGTTCCAAATGGAGAGATGAAGGGTCCAAATGTTGAGATGAATGGTTCAAAAGGAGAGATAAGTCAACAAGTAAAGGAGAGTAGTATTGCTGAAATTGAATTGATCCTCAAGTCTTGGTGAGTACCTTCATGAGGTGGACCCTGTTTTTTTTACAAAACTTTCACCAAGAAGACACTGATATATAGACTGTATTAATATAGCATATATCATGGACAGAATTAGGTCAAAAATTAAAAAAGATAGCTGGATGCAGAAGACCCAGGATAAAAAAGTGCCCAATTGTGGTAGGTGCACTGGTGCCAGGACTGGAAAAAATGAGAGTGCAGAACCCTCAAAATATGGAAACATTCTTGCAATGGGGCCAGGCCAGGGCCAGGGGGGTGATGGCCTCCCTGCTGTAGAAACAAGTAACAGCCTAAAAAAAATCACAAAAAACTGATAGGCCAAAGAAGAGCCGTAAAGATGAGCCATAAAGATGATAGAGTGGACTATTGAGGATATACGAAAGAAATTATGTATTGTTACTATTATGCAAAAAGCACAAAATTTGCAGACTCAAGATATACAAAAAGATTGAAAGAGAAATTAGAGGAAAGAAAAATACTTCCACAAGAAAAACTGTCAGAAGCTTCAAATAAAAAATTGTGTTCCTTAATACAACAGATTTGCGAAAAATAGTACATAGACCAAGAAATGTTGATCTGTTTGGAAAAAGAAACATCTGAGGAAGTGCAAAAATGTAAACAACAAAACCTAGAGATTTTTGAAAAGTAATGAAATCTGTAGAAATATGGGCATGGGGAAAAAGAGAGATTTGATGTGGTACAAGATTTATGCAAAGGTAAAAGCCAAATTAATTAATGCAAAGAAGGCAGCCCCAAAAATATTCAAAGAGAAATATAGGCAAAGGCATGCAGATAGGGAAATTTCACAATAAAAACTAATATCACAAAAAGGGAATGTAGAAAAGAAGATAAGTAAAGTAGAAGTTAAAAAAATAGAAGTTGAAGTTATGGAGTGCCTGCGAAGTGAAGGATTTGGTGTAGATGGCCTAACATATGTTACATCACAGCATTATGAAATGAATCCCCAAAGTAAGGAGAAACAGGAAGATCAGGAGACATCTGAAGAAGAAATATGGACATGGGAAAGAAAAAGAGATTTAAAATGGTGTAATATCTATGCAAAGGAGAAAGTAAAACTAATCATTACAAAAAGAGCAGCACCAAAGATATTTGAAGAGAAATACAGACAAAAGAATATGGACATGGAAAACTTCACAATACAAAAAATAAGACAAAGATGAAAAGTAGAAAAGGAGATTAGTAATGGAGAAGTTAAAGAAATAGAAACTGAGGTTAAGGAGTACTTATGAAGTGAAGGATTCAGTGTAGAAAATCTAATTCAGAAAGCACTACAACAGGATAGACCAATGGACATTCAAATTAAGGGAAAACCAGTGGAATGGGAAGCAATTGGTCAGGTGCTATATGAACATATTTTTGAGCCTTTCACAGGAAACCAGTATAAACATTTTTCTTTAAAGCTGGACAGCAAGGGAAGAAACAGGAAACTGTGGAAACTCTGATGCAGTCAATGATGAGGAGTGATAGGCCCATGAGTTCCCATATGACAGAGCAACGGATGACACAAAATGAAATTGAAGAGAATGTGCCACAGGCAGATGCTATAGAACTTTCTATAGAATGCCCGCAGGAAATGGAAAACAAAAAATGTGCCCTCAGTTTAGAACAAAATGAGCTGAGAGAACAGTTGCTTTATTTAATAGAGATAGATAGATATATTAAGATCAATGAAAGAAATAAACTGCAGGTTAATAAAACCCAAAATATCAGAAGTTTGATAAAACAAGTGAACACAGTAATTAGGACTGTCTATAGAGATCCATATGATATAACAGAAGTAAACATAATATATTACTGTGCAGCTAAATTAATAACAGATAAGTTCTACCACAAGAACACATGGTAGTGATGGAAAGAAAGGGGGAAAAATCAAATATCATCATAGAAGTATCAAACTGTGATAAAAGCAATGTGCAGTATTGGAAATGATCAATATATATCAAGCACTGTCATAAATAAACTAAAAATCTCAGCACAGGCAGAAAAACTTAGAAGATATGCAGATAAATATAAAGGAAAAGTACAAAAGAAGCAATTTATTGATGACCCAAAAAATTTTATGGAGAATTAGGAAACAAGGTAAACGGAATTGAAAGACCACCCAAAAAAGAAATAGATACATTTTGGAGAAGTATTTATGAAGATCCTGTGGAACACAACAAAGATGCTAAATGGATAGAAGAAATAAGAGAAAGAAAAAGAAGTTCAAAGGTACAGGATATGAAATGGGATGAAGTAACAGCCAGAGAGATTGAAACAAAGTTAAGAAAATCCTCTAATTGGAAACCCCAAGCCCAGATGCAGTACCTAACTTCTGGTTAAAAGTATTAACATCTTTGCACAACGATTTAGCCATGAGTGAGAACTATTTATATGCGCACCCTGAACAGACACCAAACTGGTTAACAACAGGAAAAACAATGCTCTTACAAACTACACTAAAAATTATAGACCAATAACTTCCCTTCCAATGACGTATGAACTATACACTGGAATTGATGCCGACAGAGTTTATAGTCATTTAGAAGAAAACTCAATTATGGCAGTAGAACAAAAGGGCAATAAAAGAAAGTCATATGGAACAAAGGATCATTTGTTATTAAATAAAGTCATAGTGGAGAACTGTAAAAAGGGGAAGAGTCTAAGTATAGCATGGACTGACTACAAGAAAGCATTTGATAGTATCCCACAATCATGGATAAAAAGAGCACTTAAAAATGTACACCCTACACTGATTGACTACATTACAGTGACCATGAAACAGTGGCAGATCACTTTGCAATTAAGTCATGATAATGCACAAATTATTATTCCAGAGATAAAAATGCAAAGGGGGTATTCCAGAGTGACTCTCTCTCACTGCTGCTATTCCCTCTTGCCCTTAACCCATTAAGCTGTCTCCTTAACAGCTTAGGCCATGGCTATAATTTGGCTACTAGAAAACAACAGAGTGTAAAGACTTCTCATATTCTCTTTGTTGATGATTTAAAACTGCATAGTTAATCAGATGAGGAACTGAAAGCAGAACTGCAAGCTGTCAAAACTTTTTCAGATGATATAAGAATGTCATTGGTCTTGATAAATGTGCAAAAGCAACATTTAAAGCAGGAAAACTGCAGCACCAAGAAAACATCAGTTTGGGACAAGAATGTGATATAAAAGAACTTGAGCAAGAGGGAGTGTATAAATATTTGGGATTTGATGAAGGGTCAACAATAAAACATGAACAAATGTGAATAAAACCTAGCAAGGAATATTTCAGAAGACTTTAATTAATCCTGAAAACAACGTTGACATCTAGGAACAAAATACAAGCTATTAACCGGTTTGCTCTTCCTGTCCTAACTTACAGTTTTGGAGTGATTGATTGGCCCAAAACATGTTGGATAGATTAGACAGGAAAAAAGAAAGATGCTTCATGTTCACTAAATGATTTAAAAAAAATGATTGCAGACCAAGATTATATATTCCCCATTCCGAAGGAGGTATATGTCTCCTTGAAATTGATTACATTTATAGATCTGCAATCGTGGGGCTGCTCACATATCTGCTGACCTCACAAGAACTAAACGTAGTGAAAGTTTTGAAACACAAGGAGAATATATCTAAGATGACTTCCCTGCTTAGTTTAGCAGAAGCATATTGACATCAAGCAGGAATGGAAATCAAACCAGAAATAGATAAAAATCAGGCAACAACTGAATGTGCCAAAAAAAAACAAAAGAAAGAATATAAGGTGAAGGATCAGATGAGAAGGCAACAAATGTGGAAAATACATAAATATAGTTGCAAGTATAGAAAACTTCTGGAAGAACCTTATGTTGATCTGGATCAAATGCAAGAATGGTTAAGGAGAAGTGAATTCAAACCAAGAAATGAAAGGTTAATATTGGTGGCCCAAGATAGTGGGTTACATACATGTTGGTTTACAAAGTCCACTTCAACAAGTGGGAGAAACAGACAAATGTAGGTTTTGTAAAACCGAATTGGAAACAGTCGCACACCTCGTTTCTGGTTGTGACATACTAATGGCAGAAGGACTGTATACTGAAAGGCATAATAATGTGGCAAGACTGTTGCACTGGGGATTGTGCAAACATTATGGTATCAAAGTGGTTGAAAAACACTGGAAACATGAGCCACAAAGCATCATAGAAAATGGGATCATCCATTACCAACAGTTCAAAAGATAGATGCAAGAAATAAAGTAGTCCGGGCAAAGAAGACAAAAGTAGCATTGATCATTGAAATCACCACACCCAGTGACTACAGTGTCTTGCATACAGAGAGGCATAAAGTCATAAAATATCAGGATTTGCAGGCAGAAACGAGAGCAATGTGGAAGAAAGATACCCAGACAGTTCCAATAGTCGTAGGAGCAATGGGTCTTATAAAAAGAATCTATAATCGTATTTAGATATGTTACCAATACATGTAACTCCATACGAATTGCAGGAGTCATTAGTGGGCACATTGTGGGTGCTGCATAGAGCACTTCTGGCTGACATCAAAGATTGAAGCAAAACTAATTTCATGAACTTTTATCATACTTTGACTTAAGAATGGGGTCCATTCCTGTCATGGTATCAGAAACCCAAAAGATTTGGGGAAATTAAAAAAAATGGAGATTAATCCATATATTACTAGATGGGTAGCAAACTGGTTCATAACAGAATTCACACTGTCAGAGTTGAGAAGTCCAACTCCACCAGTATACCACTTATCAGTGGGGTACCACAAGGATCTGTGCTGGGCTCTCTACTGTTTGGAATCTATTTCTCTGAAGTCCAGGTGAAGGTAGATGTCCTGTGGCTTACCAAGTTTGCAGATGACTGTAAACTGGGTGCAATTATAGAGTCCCCCAGTGATTTTAACATCCCACAGAAAGGGCTGACACAGGCAAATGACTGGTACCAAACTCATGGTCTAAAACTTAATGCAAAAAGAAAAGCCTCATTATCCCCTTTGGCAAAGAAGTAGCTTGTGCTAATTATGATATAATTAGCACCCTTCTAAGCTCAAACTCAGAGGTGCAAGATTTGGGAATACAGGTTGATATCAATCTAAACTTTGATCACCATGTGTCCATAGTGGTAATAAAAGCATTCTACATTGTGCATCTCATAAATAAGGGCATCACATCCAAGACAAGGGATGTTAAGGCTCTGCTGTACTCGACCCTTATCAGACCACTGAGCACAATGATACCTTCAGTATGTACCACACCAGACACCTGCAGCAACTGGAGAGGTCACAAAGGTTTCTAACCAAGAGAATCCAAGGCTTCCAAAACTTGACATACATGGAAAGACTGAAAGCCCTGTCACTGTACTTTGTATCATACAGGCTGCTGAGAGGCAACCTGTGCCTAGACTACACAGCAGTCTAAGCCCCTGCCCTAATGGAAATGCTGCACATCCACAAATCAAATATGGCAAGAATAACTTGTTTCAGGTATCTCAGTTTAGACTGTGGCATTAACAGAACTTGCTGGAGAGACAGATATATCTCCCAGTAATTGTCACTCTTCTGGAATCGACTCCCACTCCATGTGAAGCACAGATCCTCAATGACCCTATTTAAGTGCGACCTTGACAACTGGATGGGTGACCATAAATTCACCCTGGGGGGTGGCACCTATGTCCCTTGTGGACTAGCTGCTGATCACAGAATCACTCTGCTAACAATGACCATCTAACTATGGTCAGTAAGGGTACTCAGGTTATTAGCCTAGTAACCTCTTATGAAGCTATAAGCCGTGCAGTATAGAAGGGCTTTCTTACAACAATGGATATGTTGGTCAAAAGTTAGGTCACTATCCACATAAGTTTCCAAACCCCAAACAGCTGGATCAGCTCTAATGATGATGATGTTGAGATAATCCACTTCAGTTTTGTTGTACTTAACTAAATAGTTTTCGCATACAATGTCCAATTTTAAAAGTTGTTTCAACTTGTGAAGACTTTATGTGTTTCAGCTTCTGGGAAGCACCACAGAATTTTTTAAATAAATGTAGGCTGATTTAAATTTCACCCCAAACATGAGTAACAAAGTGTAGGCAGTTTAATCTTAAAAGGTCATTCTTGATAAGTAGCAGGTGGTAAATAGTGTTTGCAGGGCACTACTGAGCATGACACATTCCTAGTTACACTCGTATATCTGAGATTGATTTTGCTCCTCTGGGCCTGTCAGTGCATCACTGAAAAAGGTGAGTGAAAGTTTTGATTGAAGTCTGTGGCCAGGATTCTTAGATGACTAGTACATTGTGAGGCACATATTAGGTTGGGTATAGTGGAAACACTCATGATGTGAGTGAATCTAAGAAACAGAAAGAGAGTTCATAACAAAGGGCAAAATAGTGTGGTATATAGTATATGTTAATGAGTGCATTCAAATATGGAAATGATGAGCAGCATGAAATATGCAAATGAAAGCACACAAAAGGGTAGTCCAGTTAAGAAACTTATAAAATGGGTGCATTGCACTGCTGTATATAGATAGCCCATTTTGAATGCTGAAATTCACAGTATACATGACAGGAGTGATGCTGCGATTAACAGCAGCAGTAGTATCTCAGCAGCATTTTTTAACAGCAACAATTATTGCCAGTGTCTTTCATGTTGCACATTGTGGCTCTCCATGTCAGTGGAACAGGTGCAGATAGTACCTGCCATGTCTCCAGTTCATAGACCAGCAGATTGTGGAAGGCTGTAAGGTATGTAATCAAAATGCATTGCCCATACATGGAATCAAAGGACTTCACAGACATTTACTTATCCGTAGCCGTAACCATCTTAGCTGCAAGGACCATTCAGCACCCTAATGGGGCACCTTCAGTATATTACTCATGAATCAAAAAACAGCTGTTTGACATTATACTACAAGTGAAGTAGTATAGCTGGTCATCCATGACTACAGAGTTGAGAACCATCACCATGTTGACATTTAACAACATAGACAATTTCCTTGTGGTCTTGGGAGCCATAGATTGCAGAGCCATTGCAATCAATGTTCCATCTTGTCCAGAGGGCCTATGATATATCAACAGGAAAGGCTTCTACCCCATGAACTGCCAGATGGTGTTTTATGTACTGGGCATTATTTATATTGTGCTCTTGTGCAACTTGGGCAGTTCCCATGATTCACACAACTGGCAAAAGTCTGACCTGTATCACAGGCTCCTGAAAGAATTTCCCAGAGGGTAGTCTAATTGACTGATGCACATGAATACTAAATAGAAAGGTTTATACACACAGTGAAGATGCCACACATAATGTGATGCTTGCTATGTGGTGCAGGTAATGCCAGATATGCCTTCTCAGCATGCTTGATGACCTTGTCTGCAACACCCAACCATGTAGGAAACAGCCTGTAATACATCCTATGCAGAAAAGTTAATTATATTGGAGTGAGTGCTTGGCTCCATGAAAGAAGCTTTTATTGCCTAGACACATTGGTTGTGACACTGATATTGTCCACACATTTGCAGCAAGATATCTGTTGAGTGCTATGCTGTACAATACGACAAATGGATCAACAAGTTATCATCTTAGCAGATTCTTCCATAGCCATTGAACCCAAAGCAAAGGACATGGTAGAGAGTCAGGAAGGCACACTCATCTGCAGTAACAAGCTGGAGGGAGAAACAGGTACAATATTTTGCAGCACTGGCAAAGAAGCGACATCATGTTCACAACTATGGAACATGATGCAGCATAGAGTAAAAAGATGCACACATTATCACACCCAGACTATCCAGGGCAGTGCATGGACTAGCTATGCTTTACATCAGACATCACCATACCCACACAGATCAGGGTGTGGGCAGGGTACGGTCATTATCATTTGCAAGGATGGAGGCACAATAAACCTTTGTGAGTGCAACACTGTGACATGAGGTAGGGACATGGGAGCTGACCACAACAGCCAAAGATTCTGAGAGATTAAGAAGATTCAGGGTTCAAATCCACCAGTGGTGGTTTAAGCTGCCAAGATATGTCCATTGTTAGTGTCCACTGTACTGGCTTCATGTCTCTCAACCTCTTAGCAGAAGAAATCTGGACAAAGCCAAATATAATGGATGGACAAACGGCCAAAATAGGGACACATTTTAAATATTGCTGCTATCAACTTAGAAAGTAGATAGAACAACAGGTCTTGTGTTAGCATGCATTTTCTGAAGGATATAAAGTCTGAAACTGAAATGTTTGTCATTATTTAGTGAATTCAGTCCTCTGTGATTTGCCATTAAGCCACACATTTTATGAGGGGCAGACGAAAATATAAGGCAAAAGTCTGGACATTCTGCAAAAATCTGTACACTTGAGAGATACAGTTGCCTTGTGCTGTTGGTTTGTGGCAGGGAAGATGTAGAACTACAGTGCATACTATATATTGATTCCGATGAGTACACAGCCACTCATTTGGTTATCTGAAGTCTGTGCCATGCATTGCCTCAATCCTGTTTATATATTGCAGCCATATTTCAGCATAGGGCCCTGTAATGTCATCCTTGCATTATGTCCTTCCCAAAGTTTCCATTGTAGATAGTATGTTCCCTCACAGCAATGGTTAGATGGTACAGTGCCATACTAATGTGAAGGGTATCCGGTTACATATATATGTACTATGGCATTTGCCTCATTGTCACTGATATCGAATACGGGGTTTGTTGTCTTTGCTGAGGTACTTTTCCAGGCACAGATCCTTAAATAAATTTGTGAAGCTCCAACTCTACACAGTATTTACTGAAATTCCTGTATTTCACAGGTGAATGGTACTAAACATCATTTTAAAATGGTATTACTGTTTCATATTGCATTAACACGAGCTCATATGCCATGGCTAGTCTTTAAAAGGCCCCGATGGTCATTAGCCTAGTACACACCTGTGAACCTATGAACCTGTTAGTATAGTAGGTATGCAAATGAAGCAAGTTTGTGCCACTGTTTTTGAATCTCTGCATACAATGTGCTACCCAAACATACAGTATGCCTACGCTTATGATATATGTACAGTATGCCCATAATGCCACAATCCTGAGAATATCTAAACAATCCCACCTTGGTTTGTGAGTTACTGTGGAATTGACTGGTAAGAGAAGTTTTATTAGAATTTATATTTTATTTGTTGAAGTTTTATTTGAATTTATATTTTATTTTCACTGTTTGTAGGTAGGAAGGGATAGCTTGTTAACAATATTTACTTTGATTCTTATTTTGTTGTTTTACCTTTAATTTCACTGTTGTAACCAGGTTTTAAACAAGCAAGCTCTAACCACTCCAGCGTAGACAGCTATAAATTCACACAGACTGCACAGAGGAAAATCCTGAGAATTCTAAACAATCCTACCTTGCTTTGTGATTTATTAATCTTTAATGTTAAAAAGAAGTGCAACTGTGAGTGAAAATGAGTGCGACATAAAGGAATTACAGCTTTTGTCTGGCTTGCAGAACTTGTACTGCCAGAACAATTTTAATGTATTTACTTTAGTATTTAGTTGTATATTGTTTTGTAATTTTTTTTGTCATAGAAGTTGATTTAAACTCTCTTTGAATTCTGTGGTTGCTTTTTAGATTATTCTTTTACAATATTTTATTCATTTGAAGCTGAACATGGATTCCTTAAATGAGTATGCAATTAATGATTTGCTAATGGACAAATATCTTGTATAGTGTAATAAATGCTATGCATATTTAAAGGTAACAGCTGACAACACTGGTGATCTGTGTTCCTCATTTCAAAGGTTGGATGATTTGCTTACCATTGTCAGAAGTAAATCTAGACTTAATGACGATGATTGCACTTGTGCAATTGGCATGGCTTGGAGAGCTGTTGTTTCATATATTAATGACTGGACTGGTGAAATAAATAATGTTAGGCATAGAACAAATAGAACACATTTAGGAAATGATGCATCTATTGTCTGCAGATATCATTCAACCTCTATGAAACAAGACAATGCCCCTAAAAACCTTGGAATTCTGGATACAAGTATTCAGCAATCTGAGGATCTGGTTTGTTCAGAAGGAAACATAAAAAGAAAGAAAGGAAGAAGTTCACAACAAATAAGGAAGAAAAAGAAACTGATTAATGAATGTAAAATAAAGATATTACTTCCTAAAAAGCACATTGCTTTGTTATGTAACACTCAGGTTACAGGGAATGATGATATTTTTCTATCCTTCAGTCTACAGAAGAAAGCATATTTTTTCCAAAACAGAAGGTAGAAAAAAATGGCAAAGGGAAGGTGAAAAGGAAGAAATCAAAACTGAACGTGGAAGGATTGAAGAACATTACTGTAAGAAAAACGAAGAGAAAGACAGATGTTGACTACATGGCTCAAGCTGTGGATTTACAATACCAGCTGGATGAGAATTTAATACACAATTAAAACAGTGGGATTAATAAGACTAACAGTGATGAAGATCTATCCTTTGTAACAATTCATAGAGCAGGTCTTACTATATTAGAAGCTGAAGATTCTTCAGAGATGGTCAGCAAAGATATTCTTGTAATTGGAGATTCAGTTATTAGAGGAACTGATACTTATATTTGCAGAGATGATAATGAACATCGAGTAGTGTTATGGTTGCAAGGAGCAAGAATGGAAGATGTGAGACAAGCCTTGGAACGCCTTAATGTAAGGAAGTATCGATCCGTTTTTATTCATGTCAGTAGAAATTGTGTCATCCTCAAGGACTCTCTGACTGTTAGTAGGGAACTGACAGCCCTCTTAGAGCTTGTACTGGTATTCGGACTTATTTTTCACAAATCACCTATAGAAAGGATGGTCAGGCCACCATGAATGAAAGGATTTTTGGGACAAATACCTACATGGAAAAATGTCCTGTTTTAAAAAATGGAAATGTGTAGAGCATCCAAGCCTAGTTTTGGGGGCACATGTTTTCAAACAGGATGGAGTGTATTTGTCACGATCAGGGAAGAGAATTTTTGCACCAGTTATTTGCAAAATTTGACAAACACCAAGCAGGATTTTTGCCACGTTGAAAATTTACCAGTTCACAGATAACAACATTTGATGCATCTCTGATGGTTGTTAATGCTAGAAGCATTAATAATAAAGTTTTGTATTGGAAAATGTGCTACATTCCCACAATATTGATGTTGTTATTGTTTGTAAAACATGGTTAAAGAACAATGACTGGAAACCATTTCTGTCAGGGTATAAATGTTTTTACTGTAACAGACATTCTAACAAAAAGTCAGGTGGAGGTGTTATGACAGGGATTAAAGATAGTTATGAGACCTGTGATTATTACATGCTCAGTGATAATATCAATACTATAAACTGTGTAACTGTGACAGTAAAGACAACTCTGGAATATATAACAATTGTTCGAGTGTATAGACTAGCAAAGTCAAGTACAGATGACCTAGAAGTAGTCATACATTTCTTGCATGAAACACAGGAGGAAAGAATAATATTAGCTGGGGACTTAAAATTAACAGAAACAGACTGGAATAATATTGATTCAACGTTAATAAGGAAATTATTCACAATGTATATTCAGTAACAATAGCATCAGATTGTAAAAAAACTGCCAGGGGTCAAAACATTCTAGACATTGTTTGTGTTCCCAAAGAAATTACTGTAACTTCAAGTCAAGTTTTACCACCATTGATGTGCAGTGATCATGGGGTTATAAAAGTTAATTTGTTGCTAGATAATTCTGCCAAACTGAAATCTAAACCAATGCACAGAAGGATAATTACAGATTACATGGAAGCAAAACAATCACTATGTAAAACTAAGTGGAGTGAGGTGTTTAGTGGAAAAACTGCAGATGGAATGTGGAATGGTTTGAAAGAGAAATTGTTTGAGTGAAAAAAATCAAAATCAGGGTCTAGGCATATAAAGTCAGGGGGATATATTTCCATAAGAACAAGATACCTGACTAAGGTGAGAGACAAAAAATATAACAAATGGAAGAGAGGTCGAACTACAACATTGACAACTGAAATAAATGAGCTGGACAGACAGATTAAGCATAGTGTGAGACAGGATCAAGAAAATTTTGAAGAAAATGTATGTAAAGATATTGAGTATAATAGCAAAACTTTTATATAGATACATAAGATGTGGAAGGAGTAAAGACATACAAACTGATAAACTGTGTGAGATTCTAAAATTTATTCTCCCGCAAAACAGATTATAGATATATTTACAAAATCTTATGCAAAACAGTTTGGATCCATAAAAGGGGTGATAAGTTATCCTAGTGACATCCTGGTAACCTCAGATACTGGAATCAAATTAAATTATATTGAAAAAGAACTGCGTAAAATGGATCCATACAAAGCACAGGAAGGAGACGGAATTAGTAACAATGACCTGAGAACACTTCAGCAAGAACTTGGTACCATTATATCTATTATTCACTAGGTCATATAAATGTGGGGAGATTCCTGAAGATTGGAGACATGCACTTATTAAACCCGTCTTTAAGGGAAAGGGGTGTAGGACAAACTCCTAGTCAAATAAACCCTTATGTCTACTTTCATGTTGTGGAAAAGTAAGGGAGAAGGTAATATTGGATAAGTTATTGTCAGAAATGGATAGGTTGGGACTTGAAAACATATATCAGCATGCGTATGTTGAAAAAAGATCTATTACCACCTGTAACATGATGTTCTATAACAATATAATAACAGCCATGAATGAAAAATCGTGCTGTGATATAATTTATATAGATTTAACTTCAGCATTTGACAGGATCATACACAAAACGTTGATCAATAAATTAGAACAACTAGGTATTGATGTACTTTTTATAAGATGGATAGCTGCATGTCTTACAAATAGGACATGGCAAGTATCATAAAGCAACTGAGCAGGTGAAATCTTTGGTTACAGTCAGGGTGTCCCACAGGGCTCCGTCCTAGGCCCTTACTTGTTTAGATTGTATCTTTCAGACCTAACTTTTTCATCTGATGTGTTCTACAGTCTATATGCAGATGAACTGAAATTGGGTAAACTGATTATATATGTTACAGACAAGGCATGTCTGCAAAATAACTTAATTAAATTGACCATTTGGGCAGAGGAGAATAATATGCTGATAAATACATCAAAAACTAAGCATATGAGGTTTGGGAGACATAAATTGAAAGGTGAATATTTAATACAGCACACAGTGATTGAAAATGTGGACTCATTTAAGGACCTGGGTATATGGGTAGATCCGTCTATGAGTTTTTCCTAACCACATCAATTGGTTAATGATAGTTATAGAACTATATGTTATATAAAAAGGTTTATAAAGTCTAGGGAATCAAAAATGATGAAGTCATTGTTTGTTAGTTACATTAGACCCAAACTTGAGTATGGCATAACAATATGGAAACTATATAAGAAAACAAGCATTTGTAAACTGGAAAGAGTACAGCGGAAATATACCAAGGGCATCCATGGATGTGAAATTTTAAGTTATTATGAAAGACTGAAATATCTGAACTTGTACAGTGTCTCTTACAGATATCTAAGAGGAGATCTTATTCAGGTATGTACGGCATTTAGAGACAACTACCTCTAGGAATGTTTGGGGGTTATCAAAAAGTACTAGAGAATCATCAGACAACCTATATAGCAGATTCTATTGAAATGAGAAGTGTGCTAATTGGTTCTCTGACAGAGTAGCTGATGCATGGAACAGACTACCAAATTACATTAAAGCAAGTACTAGTTTATATATTTGTAAGAACAGTCTGGGCACTTATTTTGGGAATAAGCGTTTTGGTATATTGGCAAGCTAGAAGGGCATTAATACCCGTGCTTGAAATATTTGTATATATTTATGTATTTGTATGTATAGTGTCATGCTGAATCCATTCTTTGCATCATGATGCAATGCTACAGATGTACAGTAACACTATGATGTAACTCTGCATTGTATGACAGGTGATCTACGAATGTGTGTTTATGTGCATGTGACTAGCATTTTGCTGTACAAGCAGACCTGAGTGAGTCATCATAGCTACTTTGGGCACTTGGCAATGCAGGACTCCAACATTGTGTACCAGGGAAAGCCAGATTTTCTAGTGTTCTAGCAAGGAACTTTTCCTAGCTCCTGCTGGGTGAGTATGATGGCCTGTGGAAGATGAATACCTGAAATGAACTTGCTGGACCAGAGATACCACTGTCATGATCCATTCTGTTTAGAATGATGACACTGGTACAGTGATCTGATGTGATACCACCCTGAGCTCCTTTATTAGTAAGCATTTTTCCATTTCACATGTATAACTGGTAGAGCAGATATTGTTTCCTGGTGGCTGAAAAACAACATCTGAATATGGAAGGGTGTCACAGAGGCTGTGAGCACCTGTTCCAGAAAGCATGTATGTGTATGTTACCTGTGTCAATCCACTGGACATCTGTGATTACATTTGTGGATATGTGTGTGAAATCATTTTTTTTTTCATTTGTCATCCATCTGTAGGCCCATTTTGAAACATGAGGAGGATATGAGTTGTGGTCTCTTCAGGTTATGCCAGCCAATATCTCTGAAACAGGGTTACACAAGGCCACCAGGCGTGCCACTCAGCAAGAAGAAAATGCTTCCCCCTACTGGAGGAGACAGAGAGCACTAACTAATACCCTCTTGGTTGCTTTATGTCTTCTTCTAAGAAGGGAATCACAGGCTGCTATTCTGAAAGAGGGCTACAGCATTTCACCCTGGTCTCAACCATACTCGGATCCTGACCTATACCCATACTATTTTTGTCACTTACTTATGTGCCATTCTCCATTTCTTGTTCATTTTGCAGTCCACCCCATCACAACTTGTCCACCCTGTCTATGACTATGCCCATACATTGTTCTCACCACTTTTTGTATATATATGTATATATATATATATATATATATATATATATATATATATATATATATATATTACCCCTGTCTCTTGGAATCTATGTTCGGTGTTTGTCTGTCTTCCCATGCCTTTCTCCTTGTACCTTAGCCACAGCTGTCTCTCACTGCCTTTATCTCTGTACCTTCTTTTGTAAAACTTACAAAAGGGATAGTTATCTTGAAAAATGTACACTTTCTTCCCTACAACTTTTCATACTCTATGTCTATCCTTGTACATTTTCCTCTGCTTACTGTTCTTCCATTTTCTACTTTCCAGTCTATCACATTTCTTTTGATTCTATATGATGAAGAGGGTCAGCACTTTTCTGTACACACCCACAGTGCTCTGTTTCATGGCTTCAGTGCTGCATTCCCTTGTGCTGAACAAGCAAAAAATACAGCTAATCAGTGCTGCACTGCATGTGTAAACATTCATTGATTTAGATGCACTAGCCTGCCTTTGTCATGATGTTCGCCACATCAGTCGGACACCCTACTGTAACACTACTCCAGCTATAAAGTTACTATCACTCTTTCTCCCATTATTGATATTCTTCTCTTTAAGTATGTGATCCTTCGCTTTGCTCATTATACCACCTTTTCTATGTAAGAAAGCATTCATCCTACTCCTACACAAAGGGGGAGCCAAACTGAGCTTTCCAACTAAGATCCATAGCCATACTTTCTCCTGTCAAAAATTAAAAAACAAATGTATCCATTCTCTACTCCTCAACCATATTCTTACCAATAACCAACTCTCCTCCACTCGGCATGACATTAGACCAAACCACAGTGCCACTACTACAGTAAATGACGTATTTAACAGCATTAACCATAGCCACAATACTGGTAATATTGTATGCCTTTTCCTGAATATATCTAAAGCATTTGATACTGTCTCCATCAGCTAGCCTCCCTTGATTTGTCCTACTGTAGTCTCTCCTAGTTCTTCATCTATTAGTCCAAAAGATCCCAAGCTGTCCAATAGCAATCAAACTACTCCATCTTTTTACCATTCTCTGCCATTGTTCCGCAAGGATCCATACTGCGACAACTACTGTTTAATAAATATATAAATAATTTAAACACTGCCACAAACATGCAAAACTGGTGAAAAGGTTGTGCATGGGAATGCACATGGAGAGAAAAAGCATAATTGTGCTGTTCATGTCCAGTAGGTTCACCTTCCTATTTATTAGTCATCTGTATGGATAACTTTCATACTCAATGTAACGGTAAAGGAACCTAGAGAGTGAAAATAACAATAAATTGTGAACAATCAATACCTTAGATGTGAAAACAACACCGATACTGTGCTCCCACTTTCTTTACACCATGGCAACCTCCGTGGGTGTTGCAGCAGAAGAACTGAGAGGTATTAAAGAAGTGCTGGATGATCTTATAGTACTACTCATATCCACTACCAATGACATGCAGCACATCAAGCATCTCATAAGGAGAAACTGTCCAAAACTGAAGGAGTGCTGACCCAGCAGCAAGTGGAGGTGTCTGACATCTGAGTAATCACTAGTCTGCATTCCATTCAGTTTGACAAGGTCTGGGACTGAACACAAATGCTAGAAGAAAAAACAATTAGTGATTTGGAAAATCAGTCCAGACACAACAATGTAAGGCTTATGGGTCTGCTTGAAGCACTGGAAGGAGGACATCCATTAATATTTACACAGAAAAGCCTCAGCCAGTTAGTGTCTGCCCCTTCTCCTGTAATAGTATGAGCTCACAGTGTAAAAAAGCCATCATGAATGTCTTCTGGCACTTCATATTTCACTGTCTGTACTATAAAGACCAGGAAAGGATTCTTGCCACTGATAGGTTGAGGAATACTGGATGGGCAATTGAGAGAAACCAGGTCAGGGTCACTCTAGAATGTAGTGCTTCTTTTCTTCTTATAGGAAAAGTAAAGAACTGCTCTCCATCTTAAGAAAATGTTGTGACCTGGGGTTTAAAGTTAATCTGCACTTCCCTGTGGTGCTGGCTGTGAATCATGATCATATTCATGCTATATTTCATACCCTGCAAGAAACCAAGAATTAGTTACAGGTCTTGCATGCTTCTCCACAAACTACATATACAGAAGCCACACTGAGCAATATGCATGGCATGTCAAGCAGTTAAAAAGGGATAGATCCACATCTAATTCTTTAGGAAGCAACCACAACCAAAAAAGGAACACAATGCTGAGCCATTAATGGCATGCATCATCACCTGGTTATATCCTACTTCTGAAGCTGTGGGAGCCTGCAGCAGGCATAGCAGCAAAGTTGAACAGAAATTTCAATAATGTCAACAGCCTGGAGAATAATGCAGAGAATGGCACTGTGGACTCATTTTCAGTCCCAGAATTTTCATCGGATGACCTTTCTATGCTGGAAAGCTCCTGGGTAGATCAAGCCAATCAGGCTGATGACATGGTCAATTTATTTCTATTATTGATTTGCCTCTGTGACACAAATACATGGACCTCACGTATACACAGATTCCACTGGAATGCCATAATTTAAGCTGTGGAGTTCAGTTATCTGTCTGTTGAAGTGATTTTCTTTATTCTGGAATTGACCACCCAAGGCAAGCCAATATTATTACAATATTGCACCTTGTAGATTTTGTTTCAGTAAAGGAAAGTATGTAATAATATTCATTTTCATTAGTGATTGAACATGGTAGCTAGTTGTGGTCTATATGTAGTTTATAAAACAAGGACAGGGATTGATGTCTGGGCTAGCAGTAAAAAGTGCTTTTCTTCCAGCTCCTGCCCAAGTTACGATCGGCCTACACTGTACAGTTCACTGTTAATTAGAAGCAGTTGAAGGTCAGGGCAAATGTTACTTCTCTGGATATTTGCAATATTTACTTTATTTTCTTGTATCTCTTCAGCTTACTATTTGCTGATGAGTTATCGTCATTCATTGATGATGGTGGTAATAGAAGCGGTTGTACCACTTTCGAAATTTCTTTGATCACCTGGAATGTCAAGGGTATTTCAACCCCCATTAAAAGCAGCTAACACATTTAAGTGCATGAGAAAGGAGAAACCATGTGTCTTTTTATTGCAGGAAACTATGATTAACAGATCAGCAGCAAATAAAACATTTATGAAATGGGTGAAATAGAAGTTCCTTTCCTGTGCTGCATTCTCAAAGAGAGGGATGACAATCCTACTTAGGCTGAGCCGTGGAGCAAGCTTACACCGACAATATAGGCAGGCGGATAATACTTAAAATCAAGACAGAGTCAGGTGCTTTAGTCCTTTACAATGTCTATGGTACCAATGAGGATAGTCCCCCAGGCTAGAAGCCTGAGTATTGACTTCTGCAAATCATTCAAGTGACAGCTTAGTCTTCTCTTATTAACCTTAACAATTTAAGGTAAGAGCTTCCCTCCATATTTCACAGAAGCAAAGTTTATGATGTTCCCCAAGTGACAGGGACCCACTAGATCCTGTCAACTACAGACGTATAGCATTGCTCAATAGAGATTTTAAGGTTTCTGCTAAAATCCTGGCAGGGGATTGGAAATGATTATCAATTGTTTTATACCCGATGACCACTTAGGTCTTCTAAGGGGCATAGGAACAATAGTTGATGCTCTCAGGATGTGGTTGAATGTACAGAAATGCAAGGTGCTGCAGGCATTCTAATTGACTTTCATAAAGCTTTTTCATATGTCGAGATGGTCATTTATATGGAAAGCAATGGAATTTTATGGAATTCTGCAGAAATTGATGCAGACCGTAAAAAGGCACTAAAAATGAAATGAACGGTCCAGGCACACTGAAGTCAGCTCCAAATAAATAATTTTATTGTGACAGTTCATACACAAGCACTTGTGTATGAACTGCTACAATAAAATTATTTGTAGCTGACTTCAGTGTGCCTGGACAGTTCATTTCATTTTTAAAACACTGTATGTTAACCCTACAGCCACAGTCTCTACTAACAACATATTTTCAGACTACATTACTAGGGGCAAATGCCAAGGTTGTCTTCTTTCTTCTCTGCTTTTCATCTTAGCCATTTCCATGTTGGATAGATATCTCATGCAGAAGTTCTGTTCCTTTAATATCAATTTAGGATGAACTACAGTCCCCCATCCAACTTGGTTTACAGATGACTCTGTCAATTGACTAGCTAACCCAGCACAAAAAATAAGCCCACTTTTAGACATTTTGATCAACTAGATATAGTCACAGGTCTGAAATTAAATAGAGATAAATCAGTGTTAATGCTGCTATCTAAATATGACTCGAGTTTGTGGGAGACTTTCACTTCTTTGGGTATTAAGGCTGCCCATAAAAAGAACCATCTTGGGATTTACTTGGATATCTCTTTACATAAATGGACAGTTGACAATGTTAAACTCATACTTAATTTTCTTCAATCTGACATAGTCAGATGGAAAAACCTTAATTTACACTTAATAGGCAAATCCCAGGTACTAAAGATGTTTGCACAGCCTACATTCCTATGTTATGCAACATCTTCCACATGCTTTAACCCCTTCTTATATTCAGAAAGCCCAAAACTGGCTGTTTTAATTTATATGGGACTCAAGGCAACCACGACTAAGTAGAAATAAAATGCATAACTTGGCTAAATGGAGGCATTTGGGGCACCTAACCTCTTTACATATAGTAGAGTTATCGTCCTGTGGTATTATGCCAGAAGCAGGAAGCCTAACAAACCACTTTGTTTTGATATTGAAATAATCTTTCACAGCCTACATTTACCCATGACCACATTCACACCATTGCACAAAGTATGGGATCCAGGAGGGACAGAACATTGGTTGGAGAAAGCAATGGGGAAACGGAGCTTAGGCTGTAATAAGGTAGTATTTTTGCTTTTATTTGGTAAGTACATATAAAGATTGTGAATAGGGTTGACTGATGGGAGAACTGGGTGTCTGACATCTGAAACAGCATTTTAAATACCTGGATAACTTGGGATCAATTTAAATCATCATTCCAACACTAGTCTCCTGTTGGTGGCAATTTCATCAATAGAGAGCTTGCCTCACTGCACAATTGACTGGCAGGTCAGTACGATTCCTAAAGAAGCCAGTATATACTATTGTGAAAATATAAATAAGGACCCTCCGAAGCCTAAAGATAGGTTAAGTACAAGTTGCTTTTGAGCATGAGTGAATCTATTCTATTTACCAGTCTAGAAAGTGGAATGCCATTTTGCCATTCAATCATCTCTCCAGTGGGGGATAAGAGGATGCTTTATGCTTAACATGGGATAGTTCATGGCTTGAGCTTGCTATATTTGCTTTTAAATGCTAATCTTTTATTGAAACAGATCTCCTACTAGTTCAATTAATAGAAAAAATAATCCATTAGCCCAGTGTTGTCATTGTCAACAATAAGAGGCAAACAATTTCCTTATGATATGAACATGGCATAAGCCAATGCATTTTGGATTAAAATAAATGATGGTATAACTTGGGCATTGAGAAGGCAACTGCCTCCCTCTTAAAAGAGCAAATTCTGGTTATTTGGAATACATGTCACACACAATCAACTTTCAACAATGGAATTTTTTGGGATAAAAAAAGTATGATCTGCACATTTCTAACAAGTTTATATACCAAAAAACTATACCCAACAGGGTAAAAACTAATAAAAAAATAAAAACACAAAATTCACGAACTGCACCAAACTGTTTAATGAAGAGCTGAAAGGCTCCCAAATACTAAGCGCTTTCACCATCAACTGATGGCTTCTTCAGAGTAAAAGGAGCACATAATCACGTTTTAAATACAAAATTCCACATACACTTTAACCAATCAAATTTCTTGATTAATTACAGTCCCAATATACATACTGATCTAACTCACTAATACCTTAAAACATGTACCCAAAACTTGCTAAAAGCATGTGCTAAAACTATTTATTTGTTTCCATATACACTCACATATAATCACTTTAAACATGCTTGTTGCACATATATTGATGTCAAAACTTGTGTTTATAAAATCACTGACTTTTCTAAGCTGCCAAAGGTTCAGTTTTGTACCCCTTTGCTGCTACTATCGGCCTGAAAGGGGGATCGTTGATATTTTATGGATTTTGGGAATGCCAAACACTGCTGGTGTAATTGGGTGTTCAACTTCCAAAAAAACATAATCTTTCTGTTGTATCCCCCCTTCCAACAAAGTGTCCATTAAAAAGGTGTCTATTTTTTGATATGCTATATTCATCTCACATCTAGAAGCTCTTTGATAGGTGCTATCATCATTTAAAATAATAGAGCCTTTAGAATTTAAATGGCAGGTGATTCTAGATGCAACAACTCACCCTGGGCTTAATGATCACATCTCCATTAAGCCTATTTTGAAACAAAGGGCTATGGTTGTTTAAAGTCATTTCGTATTCATTTATTATAGAAAAGTCAGTGATTTTATAAACACAAGTTTTGACATCAATATATGTGCAACAAGCATGTTTAAAGTGATTATATGTGAGTGTATATGGAAACAAATAAATATTTTTAGCACATGCTCTTAGCAAGTTTGGGGTGCATGTTTTAAGGTATTAGTGAGTTAGATCAGTATGTATACTGGGACTGTAATTAATCAAGAAATTTGATTGGTTAAAGTGTATGTGGAATTTTGTATTTAAAACATGTGATTATGTGCTCCTTTTACTCTGAAGAAGCCTCCAGTTGATGGTGAAAGCATTTAGTATTTGGGAGCCTTTCAGCTCTTCATTAAACAGTTTGGTGAAGTTTACATACAAGTTGGATATTGATAGAGTTTTTTTAAGAATTTAATCTATTGCAGTAGAAACTTTGAAAAGGAAAACTCACACTTTATACATCGGAACATTGGTGTATATTTACATTTAAACTGCAATAATAGTTTAAAGGTACTGCCCATCTTCTTGTTAAGCATGTATTTTATCATTAACATGGTTTGTGAGAAGCAGGTAGTTACCTTAATTATCTTAGTAAGCATTTGAAGAACTAGCGGCTATTGTTAACTAATCATGATGGAGTTAGTTAAGAGTATTCTCACATATTAGTCTGTATAGTCTATATTTCTGCTAGGATGATGAAGTTATATATTTTATCTATTATAAATAAAGTGAATTTTTAAAAACATGCCAAACTAGTCCAATACAGCATGATGTAACTTCTAGCTGCTCTGTCTAAAATCTCATTCTTCTCCAACAGCTCACAAAGATTCATTCTCCTTCATGGAACTGAGTAGTAAAATTAGACCTAATACTAAACCGAAAAAAAAACGACAACAATTCTCCTTTTCACTAATTTCACTCATACCAAACGCAATGCTAACTTTCAAATCATCTCTGCAAAAACACAAATATTGAGGTAGTCTCCAATATTAAATTATCAGGGGTTATAGTAGATGACACCATGACATTCAGCTGCCACATCCAACAAGCAATCAACACACACACGCACACACACACACACACACACACATGCACACACACACATGCGCACACACACACACACACACACACACACACACACACACACACACACACACACACACACACACACACACACATCAGAAGCTAGGTCTGCTATAAAGAGCCAGACAATATCTGACTGGAAGCAGATGGGTAAAATTAGCATCTGCCTATTTGCTTCCTACATTTCTGTCTACCTCTACTATTTTCACCAACCTCCATTCCACCCTGACAACTAAACTAGAGCAACGCTATAATAAAATAGCCAAATTTGCTTCCAACAAACTATACTCTACACATCACAGTATTGTCCTCAGGCACCTGAAGTGTCTTTAACTAACTCACCACCTCACATCTTCACAATCACAGTTAACCCACAGATTAGTCTTTCACACTTAAAAATGCCTTGTTTGAGGATTAATTTCTATTTTCTATTTACTATTTCTAAAAAAGTCAACATTTTGTAATACTCTGAAAGTGTGCTGTTTTGTTTCTTCTTTCTCTTTTTCATAGTATTTGGCATTTAGCCCAGCTATAGTGGTAGCAGAGTCTTTCATAAATCACTGAGTCATATCCCCTTGCTACATGTTCCTGGAGACAGTGGGGACGTCTGTGCTTATATTGCAAGCAATTAATCTGCCCTGCCTGCTTCTATGTTTTACTATCTTTTTATGATTAGCAGTCAGAAGTCATAAGCTGCTTAAAACAATGTTGTTCAGTCATAACATGTTATTCTATAGACATTGAAATATGTAAGCCACAAAAACAAACACGACTAAAATATTTGAATTAGCATGCCCTTGCCACATCTAAAAACATTTTTATGCATTGTAATTAGTTTTCCATTTCATTTTATCAAAGTCTTGATACACCTTAAACGAGAACATTCTGTAGGATATTAAAATACTTTTTTTAGAATTTTACTTTGTAAAGATGACAACTGAAAGCTGTAGAATATTAACATACTTTCTAACAAATTTACTCTGCCAATACTGAAGTTTATGCAGTGAAAATGTACTATTGCTTTAAATAGACTGTTCTTGCAAACGAGTACCTAAGCAGAGAGTACATATCAGAAGCTAAAGAATACTATGCATTCTTTATTTTAGTATGTCCAGTTATACACTAACACTCTTACCAAATGTATATATAAGTGCCCTTCCTTAATTCACAACTGTCTTCATGATCCTTCCCTATTCACTTATCCCCTTCCATTTTTCTTTATGTAGCAGTGACAGGTTTAATTGAACCCAAGTTCATAGCAATCATTCCATGAAATGTAATTGATCATGACAATTCTTTTAACTATATATAGGAATAAACCAAATGTTTTTTTCAAAAGAAGTTTAAGACTTTTCAGAGTACATGTTGGTTATAACAGTAGTAATTATTCAAAGCTTGCTCCTGTCGGGACAGAGTTCAAGCTGTAACTGTGCTAACAAATTCAGTATTTTTATACATCCAGTAATGATTATAAAATTACTGTTTTCAACATTTATTCATCTAGTGTCGGGGTATTGTAGCCCACTGCTAATGTCAGTCTTCTTAGCTATACAGGACTAAGAAAACTCTTGTGCAGAAAATGTCTGAACTTATCCATGATTTAAAGAACCAGGCTTTAACAAATGCTTTGCCAAGGGATAGTGTTACTTCTGTGCCATGTATTACACAAAATGTATTTAAATTTCAGGGGTTACAAATTTAAAAAAATGTATTCATATTTGGAACTATGAAAATATTGTTTTGAACTGTGCACTAAATGGCAGGTTAGAATGGAAACCTGTAAGGTATCATGCATGAAGAATAAGTCCAAATATAACCATCAACAGCTGACATGAATTTTGCAGTTATGACCGGACTGGATAAATCAGGGATTAAGTTTATGTGAAAAAATACAACTGATTTAAATGATTGCAAATCTGGTAAATCTTATAATGTAAATAGGAGTTCATCAAACACACAGAAAATAGAATATCTAAACTGACAATTGATCTAATCGACTAAACAGAGGAAACATTTTTCTTTTTAGTCCAGAAAGCTTCAACAGCAGATATGAAACTTATAAGGTATTCTCCAAGGCTGGCAGTAAAATGGGATTCTTTAGGGAGGTTGGCAGAGCTACAGCACATGGAAAGAAGTAGATGACGCAAGGAACATAAGCATGTCCTTTATATTACAACTTGGAAATGGACAATTAAAGTAAAGTTAACTTTGTTTAACTAAGAAATCATCATTAAAAATGGTTTTAAATCTGTATCCATGTTTTTGTTACTATGAGACTGGATAAATCATCTGTAATTTTGCTATGTGACAAAAATTCAACCCTTACTGAGTTAAAACTATACACATGCACATTGTGATTGTCTTTTCTCATGCTGGTTTGTCCTGGTGTAAATACTGATATTGCTAAGCTAAAAAATAAAAGTACGTTTAATACTTATGCAACAAACTATTGAGAAGTATGTTTATATGACATCAACAGACCATATGGTATTATAAGGGTCTATATCACACCATCAAATCACTATTCAGTGAACACCTGTTCACCCCAAAACAGCGAACACCTTTCTATTGAACTTTCACATCAGCTAATGTATTTTCCATGGCAAAGAACATTTTTGAACATGATTTTTATTAAAAATATCTTTAGGACAGAAAATATTTTCATCAAATAAAAATATAGCATCAGGGTATCTTTAACTCCCTGTTTAGAAGCAACTTAATATTAAATGAATAAGATTGTCAAAGCTTACTTTATTCTGCACATTTTGGCACTGCAAAACTTTGCACAGACTATTGCTATAATGTCTTTGTCACATATAAATATTCAGAATCACACTTTGTTCAGTTCTTGAATTACTTAAATAGCTCTACAAAATGTTTGCATCTTAATGCCCTCATTTTGTAGAACATTACACAATATTTAGGTATTGAAATGTGTAAAATGATGGAAATTAAATCTTTCCTCTCTACCGCACCATACACAAAATGCACCTTTGCCAGTATGTATTTGCATGCTTGTAAAGCTTGTCCTCCTTTTGTTAAAAATAATGTTCAGTATATAGTTTTTAGATGAAGTATGCACTCTAAAAGAATTCACACAAAAAACAAGATGGCTGAAGTTTTCAGTGAAGTTGTAATTGGTGGATATTCAGTGCACATACTTACTGTACCCCAGGAAATGTAAATACAATACTTAGCCAGTAACTTTGGTAGCGACAACACATGAATACTGTACAAGTAGATTTCTGAAGAAATTTCTAAATATATTTGGTATGGAAAATGTGAATTTAGTAGTAAGAAATCAGACAGAATTTACATACCAAGGTACAGTAACTAGACCAGACTGGACAGAAATTATATTTACAGGAACATCTGCATTTAATTGAATTTCTTCAGAAGGTATAGCTAGTGAGTGGAACAAAATGAAAATGGAGTTTAAAAATAGGGTCAAAATACAAGACAAAGAGATATGCTTAAGAAGAAATAGGAATTGTTAAGAGAGGCTGACAAAGGTTAAAGCACAGCAGAATAAGGGGAATCTCACAGAACAAGAAGAGGAACAACTGTAGAGCACTAAATAGAAGAGCGAATATTTGGATAATATGGATGAGTTTAGATAGACTGCTGTTAAACAACTATTTTTGATTCTAAGTCCAGAGTACAAAATATTTTAGCACACTGACTTAGGCATCAGAAAGTAGAAAGGGGTATTAACAAAAAATTAGGGAGCCTATGACAAAAAAAAAAAAAAATACCAGAGGATCCTCCTTTAGATGCATTAGAGATATTTTAGAAATTTTATGAATATTTATATAAAGCATAAGAATGTGGAAACTAAGAAAGAACACACAACATTTATGGAAGACTTAATTATGCCAAGAAGGTCAGAGAAGGTAAGATTCAACTACTAATATTTAAGCTAGGTGGAGGTGAGACTAAAAACAATGTTGTCTAGTCAATCCGCAGTGAAATTTCCAAGAGCAGTTGGTATTCCTGCAGAAGTTTATGTATTTAACATTTGTTTACTGGGATAGTCCGACTGCGATAGAGCCCATTTTCAGTTGAGGCCCGGGGAGAAAAGCTCCAGAGGTAGTTAACAAAATTAGACAGGTAATTACAAAAACTACAAATATAAAGAAAATTACAAACATACAAGAAAACAGTTGCAATAAATCTCATTGAGTAAAGTATGACATACAATATATGTATAATAATTGATACAGAAGAGTAACAAACAAAAAAATTAAACATTACTACATTATTACATACAATAACAATCAGTAGTTGAACTCTGCAGTAAATTACATACCCACATCAGTTTAGTCAGGGATTTTGCCATTGGACATATCCTAAAAGTGACAGTGCAGATCGAAAGTGGAAGTAAGGGAAGGTCAGGGAAAAATTCTGAAGCTGTGTGGATTTGGTCAGTATGGCAAGTGTTAATTGGAAAGCCAGTGAAACAGGGCTAATGGGTGAGGAGAGAAGTGGACAAAGTAAGGGAATGTCAGATAAGGCAGAGTAAGAGAAATTAGGTTAAATATATGGAATTAGGTGAGAGTAGTCTAGAGAGGTGGTATGTTCTCGTAGGAGAAAGAGTTATAGGGAGGAAGGAAAGAAGATAAGATAAAGGTATGGAGATATTTGATGGGAAAGGAGGGAGTTAATATGTACAGATAAGAAGATAGTAAGGGAAAAGAAATTGCAGGTTATAATAGTTGCAAAGAAGGGGAGGTATGAGTAAAAATGAAGGGAAGTATGTCAATAAGTTTTGTTGCATATGATGGACATAGACTGGTAGAATAGTAGTGTGGTTAGCCATTGATAATGGAAGTAAGATTTAATCAGGACTAGTGCATGGGCAAAGCCATTTGTTATTGATGACATTCCAAAGAAGGTTTTTGAGGAGGGTTAGCAGTTGTTATGGCATGATATGGAATAGTATTGCAAATTTTAGAGATATAGTTAGAGTGGAGGGAGTCACCAGCAGTATTGTTGGATTTGGATATATGTAGTAGGGATTTAGTTAAGGGACAGTGGACCTGAGTGTTGGTATAGGGCTGGAGCAGTTGCTGAAGAGCAGTTTTTTTTTAGTTGATGGACCAGTCTGCAGGCAGTAAGGAGTTGAGTGTAGGTTAGTTAATTAGGTAATTCTAACCAGTTCAGTTGTTGTAAGGCAGAGCAGTGGTGAGACCTGTGAGGGGAGTTAGTTGTGAATTTAGGAATTTTATTGTAGCGGGTAACTAATTTGGCCAAATCAGTTTTCTTTACATTATTGAAGATAGCAGGGTGGAGATTAGATGAGTTCTGGAAATTGCCTATCTTGTGGTGCTAGTGAGGAAGGGCTAGAGTCTGTACAGAGCACCTACTTTTACATGTCTTTTTGATGGACTGAGATAGGTTTATATCGAATTTCAAATTATTGTCAATTAGTACACCTACTAATTTTGTTTGGCCTAGTTAGGAAGGACTGTTGTGTCATTACTTTGAGTTCTTTTAGGGTAGGTTTGCCACAGATGACAGTAGAGTCATCAGCATATTGGACAATGGAGGCTATAGAAGTGGCTGTATGTAGCCTGTTGATAAAGATACTGAAAAGTAGAGGAACTAGACTTGATCCTTGGGGAACCCCCATTGTAACAGCTAAAAAGGAAGAAAGATGGAGAAAAGAAAGTGAGAATAATATGAAAGATTTTTGTTTAATAGTATTTTAAAAGGAGGGGAATCACCAGCATCTTGAAAGAATGATCTGATGGCTGTACTCCCCAAAGAGGATGCAGACCCTGCCAGACCCAGCTACATATAGACCATTTCAAATTTCAGCCATGACTATGTGTATACAAGCTAAAAGAATGGTAAAAATGTTGCCAAAACTGACAGATACAGATTAATGTGTTTTTGTGGAGAGGAGGTAAACATTTGACAACATCAGTCAAACGATGATGATCTAGAAGGAAGCAGAGTATAGGAAAATACCATTGTTATTGATGGATTTGGATGCAGAGAAAGCTTTTGACAGAGTAAGCTGGGATTTTATGAATAAATCAATGGAAGCACATACATTTCCTGATATAATAATAAGGTTAATTACAAGGCTATATGAAGGATAAGAAGCAAGAATTAAAGTGGGGGAGTCCTCTCTGATAAGTTCTGTTTGAAAGGAGGACCCAGGCAAGGGTGTCCTCTTTCCCATTTGTTACTGATTTATATTTAGAGCCATTGGCAAAAAAAAATAATAATAATAAGGGACTCAGAAATTCAAAGATGTAATTGTTTGGGTAGTCAGGAAAAGTTAGCTTTATTTGCAGATTACATTATTTTGTACTTGATAAATCTGGGAAAAGACATCATGGTGTTGTGGAACATTTTGAGACAATTTCACATACTTTTATGATATAACAATAGAGAAGGAAAAGTAAAGGGTACAGCCATAAAGTTTTGTACCCACTCACAAACTGTTTCAGCAATATCCATATTTATGGGGGCATGATCAGAAGGAGTATTTAGGACAACGTGTTAAAAATGCTACTGTTATGGTAGCTAAGGATATGTGGGAAGGGACTAAACAAAAGATAATACAAAAACAGAAACAGGAAGCTCTTCTTTATATATATATATATATATATATATATATATATATATATATATATATATATATAAATATATGAAGAAAGATATAAGCAGTGAAAATGTTTAAGTCCCTTTAGTTCTATATACATGTCAGGCATATAGTTTGAATCCAAGGGAAAAACTGTGGACAATAATTACTAAAGAATTGGAAGAATTTATCTGAGAGAGAAAGAGGACAAGATTTAAGTAGGATAAGTTGATCCACCCAATAGAACAAGGTCATTTAAGATTTTTAAGGGATAATTTAGTGTTACACAATTAAGGCCTACATAACACATGCAGAAGTTTCTAAATCAAAGAGGTAACCAAACCAAAACTGCACAAACATGGACCAGCTCAAAGAACTCAGGAGGCAGAAAATACAAACCCAAGGATTGTATTAATCCACATTCAACAAGAAAAAACATATTTAGCAATTTTCTCTTTTCTAATGTACAGGACTTCATCAGAACTGAGTTTGGATAATAAAATCCTTGGGTTTGTAATTGCTATCTCCTGAGTTCTTTGAGCTGATCAAAGTTTGTGCTGTTTTGGTTTCGTTACTAGCTTGGGCCTCCACTTTTGGTGTTATTGTTTATGTGAGTCATTTATAATTCAAATTGGAAAGGGATGATTAAGAACCGGAGGGGTGGAGGGTCAAGAAATAAGGAGAGTATGGAATTTTTGATGCACATTTTTAATCAGAAATTTCATTTCTTTGCATCTCTCTCACATTTCTTCTCCTTTCTGACCTTCTTCTCTCTGCATGCCTCTCTCAAATTTAGTCTTTCTTCTCTACATGGTATCCTTTTTTGCAGCTATTTCCATTTGCATATTCTGATGTCTTCATACCTCCCTATATAATGATATGCTGCTTTCCCTGTAGCATAAGCCATGTCAGTCGTTATAGCTACATCTTTTCTATAAAGCAGTGCTAAACATAAATCCATTGTAAACTGCTTCTATAACTAAATGTTGTAGCATATCATTGCATCTGTAAATATATATATATATATATCTGCTTCATTAACTCAAATTACCAAAATATCAACTTTCAAAAACCCGAGACCAGAATATCTAACTACAAAAATATTCAACAGCCATAAAATCAACATTCAAATGATCACAAGCACAAAAGATCAAAAAAGTTATTGCAAATGACTCTGTACAACACTATACTCACCTACCACCTAAAACATTACAGCCTAGTTTCTATACTCCAAATAATGCCTTTCCTATGTTTGGGGGGGGGGGCAAATAAATAAATAAATCTGGAGAATAAAAACAAAGTTACAGAAAAATATTCTAATAACTAAGTCAACACAGGAATGAAGAAAGGATATTTTACCAATAGGGATGACTACAAGTTGGTATACAGAAAATAGGCAAGAGGGATGGAATTTAATGGAAGAATTTGGCTAACAAACCAAGGTATTCAGAGCAAATAACTAGGGAGAGAGAAAAGTAATAGAATGATACCAAGAAAAAGTCTGGACTGAGGGTTATGGAGTGCCTTGCCTTCCAGAGATTTGTGTCAGAGAATAGGCAAAAAGAAAGGGATAAGGGAGTCTTAAATGAAAGACCTGGTCTGGTTTTCAGTAGAGTCCAGAACAGAAGCTGCTGTTAAAAAAAGGATAATTATTAGGGTGTAGAAAATGTTGCATGGCAACTTTAAGTATCAATCAGAGAATGTTAAAAAAGACTGGGAAGAGACTGGGAAAACCAATTTAAAGGGAACAGTGGGAGGACCTATGTATGGCTCCCTAGCATGCAACAAAGTCCACAACATTTAAGATTTTTTCCTTGGAAGTGATTGCATATGTATGTTTATTCCCAAAACACATTTCAATGTAATTTTCCTCGGGTACATAGCAACTGTTGTAGGTGTGATGGGGTAGAAATAAGTAACTGGAAACATATTATTGGGAGTGTAATGAATTGGCAGATTTTAAAAATTCCATATAGGGTGCTCTGTCAGGAATATTGAGAAAGAAAATGACTGTAACATAGGAAATTATTCTTTTGAGCAGGGACATGGGATCTGAATTGTCTAGACATAGTAAGGCATTACTAAGATTAATTATCTTGGCTGCCATAAAAGCAATTACTTCTTCTGGCTTTAACCAGTTAGGGATCACTACAGTGTAACTCCAGTCTGCTAATTATTGGCAGTAGATTTCTTACGGGGGCCAAGGTGCCAGCTTGACACCCAACCATCAACAAAGGCACACCCATTCTATCCATGTCTTTTGAATGCCATTTGAGCGTGGGGAGGACATGCAGACTCCACACAGAATGCGCTCCATCCAAGAATCGAACAGGAGAACCTCTTACAGTAAGGCAACAACGCTACCGCTGCACCACCGCAGCTTCTCCATAAAAGCAATTGCTATAAAATGGAAGTCAGACTTTAAACCAACTGTATTTCAAGTATTGAATATTATAAAAGAGATAAAAAACTAGAAGGATCTTTAGAAAGGGGAAGGATCAAATTACATAGAAATAAATAGAATTTGTGGGAACAGTACATGCAGAATAATGTTCAGGAAGAGGAGAGAGATTCCAAGGAAGGTACAGACTGAATCATTTCTGCAATGTTGGACTGAAATACAGTTTTATAAAAAAACAAAAACAGCACTGTATAATGTGTTTAAATTAAAATAATGTTAATATGTTTTTTCTATTAATGTATATGTGTCTATGTCTTAAATAATAATTTAATAAAGGTATTTAAACAAAGAATACCATAAAGGACAAATGGAATATTTAAGGGGTTCTCACTGTTGTTTTTAAAACTGTAGGAGATGAGCCTGTTTTTTTCCGCAAAAAGATACTAACTTAAAAACTTTAGTAAAGCAGAATGAGATAAGAATGAAATGCCTTACTAAAGGAGGAATGTAGTTCCCTTGTGTTTTTCTATGCATTGCAAATGCTTTAATTCAGTTCTTTATATTGCTTCTGTATATTTAATTCGAACCTATGTCCCTATTGCATTTTGATTATGACTCAAAGGGAGTAATATATGTGACTGTTACAGCTTACAAAATATTTTATTTTGGTAAAGTGTTTCCCAAGCTGCTACAGAGATTATATCAATACAGGTACACAAACAAACAAAATATAACAGCATAAGTAATTACTACGCTTGTAGACCAGTGGACAATTGAGGAGCCTAGCCCACATTCCCAGTACTCTCAAGCACGGTATGGTTAAATTACTTTCTCAATGTGAGCACAGACCAATGAAGGATTAAAGTCTGAAGCATTTCTGATGTGCTTTTTTCTGTCAATAAATGTATTTATTTTAACTGTCGAGGTAGTGGCTTTATTTTAACTAATTTTCTTGTGGCTTGTATGCTTGTGCTCAACACATTGCTTCAGTTAGAGAGTTACTTCAACTGGCCAGTCTGCAAATTAGCAAATGCCAAAGCAAACTCATATCCTTTTAAGTAAAAGCTCAAAATTATGTGCACCAAAAAGAACAGTGCTACATTATTATTAATGAACATATGAATGCTAATGAGAAGAAGGCATTGTCTTCTGCAACAGGCAAACAGCAGAGCTGACTTGGCCTAGTGGTGTAATGCACTGAGCTATAGCTCAGAAAGTCCTGGGTTCAATACTTGCAGGGGTATATTATTTTAGAGCTGAGTTGGCCTAGTGGGCTAATGTAGTATGAAAGGAAGATCACTGTCCCTAGTTAATCTCTGTCATATTTAGCATATAGCACCATAAGCTGTTTTTCCTTTGATGGTTTTAAAATATTGTAATCTGCTTCCTAGCAACTATTAAGTCAAAGGGAAAAGATTTTAGACTGACTCCTACAAAATCAAGTTTCCCACCCCATCTGTATTAATTCTAATGCATGTTGTATAATTAATTTATGATCTGGAGGCTTTATTAACCCTGTTGTGTAGAGAGCAATTAAGCACTTGGATGCCTTTGCAAGAAACAACATGGCGAGCATTTATTTCCAAATTCAGCTCTCATTTCTGTACTGTGTCATTAGGGGAATGATTCCAAAAGAGTGGCTACCAGGAGAATTCACTAGGGCCTCTTTCCTAAAGGTTAAAACTGATGGAACTCTTCTTATCAAATATAAAAGGTATGTACTTGCCATACCAATAAATCTTTAAGAAGGCTGCTTGAGAAGAAAATCAAAATTGGGTATATGAAGCCATAGAAGGACAAAGAGAAATGGAACAATCAAAACAATGCATCTGCTCACTCTTCTCAAAGGATGAGTGATATGAATTTTCATATAAAAATTCACTGCCAATCATTAGCAGACCGGAGTTCCGCTATGGTGACCCCTAACCGGGAAAAGTCAAAAGACCATTTATTGGTTTTATTCCATCTACAACAAAAGGAGCCATGAAATAACCTATATAATTAAAGGCTGGCAAGACAAAGGGGTCTAATATATGATTCTGTCTAGAATTCTGAAATGGACTGAATGAAAAGAAAAGATTCCTTCACATTTTAGACAAATTAATTGTGAATGATAAGGTTTTTAAAGACTGGAGGATGGTAGAGAATTATTTCTGTCAGCAGGACTGGAAGCATTTCAGAAGCTGAAAACTACTGAATTGCAAGTATGATTTCAGTTGTATGAAAAATGATGAAATTCCTTTGGAAGCAAAGAAATTTGGATTATTCGGAAGACATTGGGTACTGGTCCCATGATAGGATGAATGCATGCTTGGAAGTTCATGAAAAACACACTAACCAAACTTGGTACAGGTCATAAAGTAATAACATAGGACAAACATTAGCTAAACAGAAGGACACAAAAAGATAACAGTATATAAGAGTTGACTGAAATGAATAGATAGTTGCCAGTCATGTACCATGAGGATCTCTACTGTGCCAATCCTTTTCAATGTCTATAAATGCAGTGCTGCAAAAAAAAAAAACAACTGAAGATAAAAGCAATAGTGTAGCAAGGGTGGGGTGAATGGGACATGTGCCCCAGGTGCATGGTGTTAGAGGGTGCAATCCTGAAGTGCTATTCCTACATTTCTTTCTGTACCAACATTGAATGTCGGTACAGAAAGCAACTTGCAAACTTACTGTGGTGTGGGGGGTGCCTGGAAGGGGGGGTTGTTTGGGGGGCTGCATCAGACTGCCATGAGCAGTCTATTAGAATTGCTTTTTCTTTGCTCTTCCCAATGAAGATCTGCTCTTTCGATGAAGAGCTGTAGCAAAGAGGGTGTATGTGTCTGAGCAGTCATTTCAGAGCTGTCTTTTTTTTTGCCTTTCCAGTGAAGCTCTGCTGGGAAAAGGAGTGTGTCTTGGAGGGGGCATGTGTCTGGGAAGGATGTTATGCTCCAGTCTGCCATGAGCAGTCTAATGGAGCTGCCTTTTCTTTGGCTTTTATACTTGAACAAGGAGGTGTGGAGCTAGTTCAGGCACCAGCCTGGCGTGGATAAATTTATGCCTTAGTATTTTGCATACTAATGGCATAAACTGCCAAGAGGGTACGCAGTTCATTATGCCATCACAAGATTCAACACCCTAAAGTTAATTTTAATTTTACCTTTAGGGGAATTGAATTGGTACAAGGAAGGGGACTAACATAAACAGTTAATGTATTCTGGATATTGGGAGCTTTTTTGACTTTTCCCTTCATTGAACAATCTTGAAGTTGGTGTATATAAATTGGAGTAGCTATGGGGGTGTAGTAGGCTCTGTCCCTTTTCAATAAACAGATTGTTATTGTTTTTATTTTTTTAGGTGTTGGTTTCTGGGTGTCAGTTTTTATGCCTTATATGTGTGGTAGAGGTTGTTAGGTACTTTGTAAGATCTGATATGTTGTATTGAACCATTTTTTTTTCTTTTTCTTTTTTTTTTGTTCGTGTACTATATTGTTTATTTGATGGATATATTTTGGTGATGTTTATGTTCAGCATGTGAGTTTTTTGGTGATTTTATTCCTTTAGTAATTATTTTCTTCACTGAATTGCCATAACCCTCACACATAGATATATAAAAGTATATAGGCGCCCTGCATTATGTTTTGTGTGTGTGTGTGTGTGTGTGTGTGTGTGTGTGTGTGTGTGTGTGTGTGTGTGTGTGTGTGTGTGTGTGTGTGTGTGTGTACAGTTGACAGCTGTTTAGTCAACCTCATACTATCATTTCAGCAAATGACTGACAGGTGTGGCAGATTACACAGTTCCTGGACTTGAGGAATATGCCCTTAATCTGTGTTTGTGCGATCTCAGAGTTGGGCCCCATTGCCCCACAAGATGGGGTGCACAAGGGCTTGTCCCCTTGCAAAAAAACAATGTTTTTATTTGTTTTTAAGTTTTAAATTTTGCATGCACTGAGGCTGTTTCTTGGTGTATACATACTGGCATGACAGTCCCTGGGATTCACAAAACTCAATTCTCCATGCAGGAGCAGTGCAGGCACTCCTGCACAGAATATGGCCACAGAGCGATCCAGGAACGTGCTGTTTTAACGTGCATGAGCCTGCCTACACTGTTCCTGCATGGAAAGCCCTACAGTATGATAATCAGCTCATTTGCTGGTGAAAACTATGCAAATGAGCTGAATTAGTGATTCAGAAAGTAAGCAGGTCTCCGTGCAGGAGCAGTGTAGGGTGCAGAAATGTATTCGGCTACTAGCCAAATACATTTCTGCAAAGTAGAAAATGGAGGCATGACAGCCTCAAAGAAAGCATGTAGCCCCATTAATTAGGCATGTCAATGGCCAAATGGATGGCCATTGGCATGAAAAATAGTTTACTATTTGAAATAAAAGTTTTTTTTTTTATTTTTTTTTTTTTGGCAGATCTCAACTGTTTAAGCATAGGGTAGCAGTGGGCAAACTGGATCATGCTGACAATAAAAACAAAAAGGGAAAAAAAATCAAGTCTGAGAGAAATCTGCATTTTGCCATAATAGTCAATGGCATGTAGAATTAAAGCAATACCAGGGAATAGTGGTTGCTAAAGGGAAAGGCTCATTGTAAGTGTGGTTACTCAGGAGTAAGGCGGTGGGGTATGCAAATGAGGGGATTAATACTGAATCACAAATTTCTTCTAAGTGTCAGACTGCACCTAACCATGTAGGTGCTCCAACACTATGGTGTAGACAGGAGGAGCAGCTAACATGAAAACGAGGTGTGTCATGAATGCTGTAAGCACACTGGAGTTCAGTGGCCCATGTTTGCCCTTAGCTAAGCACAGTTAAGGCAAGGGGTGTGTCCGAGACTGTATATCTCTAGTCCATGAAATGCAGAGCGTGTTCACATCTAGGAGGAGCCAGTTCTGCTTAAAACAGTCTACTTTAGCTAAATGGATATGTGTAGCGCACACCTGGCCTAAAAAAAAAAAAAAAAGAAAAGAAAAAAACATAGGGGATAGCAAAACTGTTGATATTTGAGCACCGGGAATGCACAGCATGCGTCAGAGCTTAAACGGGGAGGAAATGGGAAGGGGAAACTGCAGAAGGAAGGCAATCAAGGAGAACAAGCATAGCTGTCAGGTGGAATGTATCAAAATCAGCCAATTACACAGGCAGCAGCCCAGCACACTACTATTAACTATGCAAACACCTTTCAATCTGATTTTCCCACAAACTCAACACCATTAGTGTACACATTCAGGGGAATTTTAAACTGACACATCTAACAGAACATGTTAGGAGCTGCTTTGATCTGTCAGTATGTGCTAGAGACTGAGGGTGGTGAGGAGGATGATGCTGAGAGCCAACTCAGACTGAGGAGGAGAAGAGTGTTCAGACCCAGGGTAACCTACCAGGAGCTACATGATTTGGAGATAGTAGAGCACTACAGGGTGGACAGGGACATACTTCAGCAACTTGTTGAGCTGTGCCAGCCTCACCTCAGAGCCAGAACCAATAGAGGGGTACCCATCCCAGTGGATACGAAGGTATGTGTATCCTTAAGAATTCTAGCTACAGGTACTTTCCAAAGACCAACTGAGGATATCATGGGGGTCTCACAGGTATCTGCATCCTGGATGCCATGCGACCACATGCTGCTGAGCACATTCACTTTCCCAGCACCTGTGAGGAGAGGACCAGCAATATGCATCTTTCCATCATCTACAAGACTACCCAGAGGTACTGGGTTACATAGACTGCACGCACATCCACATCAAAGCACCACCTGGTGAACAGGGTAGGGTCTACCTAAACCACAAGGGCTTCCCCTCCATCAGCTGGCAGGTTGTGTGCGATGCCCAGGGCATTATCATGAACGTGTGTGCTGGCAGCCCTGGAAGCTATCACAACTCCTACATCTGGTATTCATCACAGCTGTACCGGGCATTTGCCAGTGGGGACATCCCATATGATGAGCTGGTGGGGGATGCTGCCTATGCACTGGAACCGGGGCTGATGACACCCATTAGAAATGCACAAACATCCACACAAGAATGCCATAATGAGGCACACACACAAACCAGGATCATTATAGAGTGTGTGTGTTTGGGATGCTCAGGTCACAGTTCCACTGCCTTGACATATCTAGTGGAGCCTTGCAGTACTCTCCAGCCACATGTGCACACATGTTCATACTATGTGCCATACTACACAATATGATCCTGTGGAAACAGCTGTAGCAGGAACAAAACGGGAACGGCCACACAGCCCCTCCCCCAACATTGCCAAGGCCTCCACAGGGGTAGAGTGACTCGGAGGAGGAACATCCTGAGCCTGCCCCTGTAGGCAGACAGAGGCGTGCCCAGTATGCCTTGGCCTTGGCAAAGAGGCAACACATACTGTAGGGTCTCAGGGACTGATCTCTCTCTCTCTCTCTCTGACTCACACGCACAGTAAAATGGATGCCAAACATCACACCACCTATACCTGACCATGTGCAGCAGTGTATTGTGTGCATCCGACATAGTCAGCCCTCAAGAACCACCCTTACAACAGCTGTAGGCATAAGGTAAGCCAGTCTCTGTAACAAAATAAACTAATAGAGTGGAATTTTCTGACAGCATATCTAGGGTATTGATCAAGCATGTCAGGGAATGGGGTGGCTAACTGGGATAGCAGCAGACAACTGACAGCACTGTGTGACAGCAGGAAGTGTATCCCCAGTACTGCCCTACCCACACCATGCAGTACCACCCTTGTCGACAAATGCCACTGCAGTACATGTGGTGAACCAAATAACTGGGGAGGTCATAGGTCACATTCATGGATGTCAAAGTGGGGGTCCCATACCCACCACCAACCCAGCACAGCAGATCAGTTGTAGAAAACCATGCAGAAATGCCTGGCAAAGGCCCCCACATGGCGACATCCATGAAATCCCCACCCACAGACTTTTACACAGTGATATCACAGCAGGTCTGGCAGTGGCAGTTTGGCTTTGAAAGGTAAAAAGTCTGAAACTACAAATGTCTATGCCAGAACAAGCTTACCTGTGGTTGATACTGTTATGCCTATAGTCTGAAAGATAGGGCACATTACTATGCTACATGGGACAAAAATGTTAAACAAATATCAGCACAGTCTGTGCAGATGTGTATTGTGTACAGTTGTTTCACACCCCCATAGTCCCATAGAAATGCAGTAACATGTTCCTACCCTTAAGCAGCATCCAGCTGTCACCCAGAGTGATGGCGCAATAGTAATCGAAAGCAATTGTCAGTAACACCCACAGTCAACATACTGGTGCCATCCCAGGGGTGTCTCCTGCCAGCAGCCTGGGAACATATGATCATCAGAATGCACTGCCCTGCTACAGATGGCCTGCATCTGTCACATCTGGCCTAATAGCCTCTGGCAAATGCCTATGCCTCACCCACAGTGCACTTAGGGGAGCATCATGGGGTCCATAACACCAACATAACACAGTCCACAAAATGCAAAGAAAGGTCATGCTGACAACTGCTAGAAGCAAACCTGCCAGCCTCAGGGAGCCAGCAATCAGGACAAAGCTATGAATAATGGGGTGATGAAGGTCCAAAGAGAAGGATACCTGTGAAATACTGCTCTAATAATGTTATAAAGTTGATGGAAGGATTTGTAGTATCATGGAATGTCTGATGGGTACGAAGTCTGAAACTGCAATGTCAACTGTCAGTAATATCTGACTTCAACCCTGAGTGACTTTCAAAACACTTTTGCTGGAAAACCACACTTGTTTGGGTAACCAACAAGATATGAGCCATGGATGTCGACATTCTGTGATACTATGTTCAGTCGACAGGCAGGGCTAGGAGTTTAAATATGGGAATGCACTCACTGCAGGCAGGCCTAACCCTGGAAGATAGTGGCATGTCTGCACCCACAGAACCCTGGGCCACAGCCATGGGGAGTAACACACCCCTCCCTGATCACTCATCCTATGCAACATCCTGACCCCAACATGTGGCCATCCAAGCAAAATGAGGTGGGCCATACATATATATGTGACAAACACACACCTCCAGGCTGGGCAAACATTCTGACACACACAAGATCCTCCAAGTGCAGTCAACCAATGAGGAGAATCCAATGTATAGTACTGGTAGCTATAGGCAAACATATCTGCCCAGGATACGCACACACCTACATATCCTATCCCCTGCAAATCTATCTGGAGTCTGCCTGTCATCCTGATCCTGTCAGACTTATATTACCCAACTGTGGGCTGGAAATCAGACCAGAGCAGAACATAAATGCACAGAGATTCCACCACTGTAATATATCACCAAGGTGCTGGACCATTTCCACAGCACCAGCAGTCAATTGCTTGTAGGCACACCCCTCAACAAGCTGGATTGTGCAAGAATGCATCACATTTGGCCCATAAACCTGGTGTGTACATCATCCATTCTGTATTCCTTTGGTAAATCACTGAGATGATCTGAGGAGGTATGTCACGAGGATCTGAAACAATACTTGACAGTGTCAAATGGCATATATATGACAGATGTCTGCTAAAACAAGCCCTCTAACCCTAACAGTCCATACATTACTGAGAAAAATTGTCACAATCACTGTATGGCCCATTGTCACCACATTTTGATAGGCTATCTCCAGATATCATTCACCAACAGGTTGAAAGGTATGGCTGTAGCACAAAACAAACCAGACTGTAGCACAACAATCCCTGGAATGGAGTCTCACATGTACCATAGAAGGACACACTAGGCATGCTCATACACTTAGAGAAATGTCAGTAGGATCTAGGAATGAACAGGCCTTTGCCACCCAGTGCACTTCACATTGCCCCACCTTAGCAGTCCTGAAGATGTCTGTCACCATAGAAGTCACTTTTGTTAAACCAAGCCCCATAAGCTCTGTAGCATGTGTGATAACTGCATAACATTGTAATGCAAATAACTAGTTAGGTAGGAGTTTTGATCTCAGTCCTGACAAATGTAAAAGTGTATTTGTTCACAGCTAAAAGATTTTGGGTCCATTCAGACCCAGTACACTTCCTCTTTCCCTACTTTAGCAATTCTGCAGATATCAATCATCTTAGAAGTGCCTTCCATCAGACCTTAGCTCCAAAAGCTCTGTGGTGCATAACATGATAGTATAAATAACTAGTTAGGTAGGAGTTCTAATCTCAGTCCTGGCAAATGTAAAAGTTTGTGTGTGTTTGCAACTAAAAGCATTTGGGTCCATTTAAACCCAGTACACTTCCCCTTTCCCTACTTTAGCAGTCCTGCAGATATCAGTCATCTTAGAAGTGCCCTCTATCAAGTTTTAGCCCCATAAGCCCTGTGGTGCATGTGATAACTGTATAGCATTATAGTGCAAATAGTTAGATAGGAGTTTTATTCTCAGTCCTGCCAAATGTAAAAGTATTTGTGTGTGATAGTTGTGTGTGCAAGAGTGAGGGAATTGTGTGTTTGTTTGTTTATAGGTGAAACAGCTTTATGCCATTCCCACCGATGACACTTCACACTGCCCCACCTTTATCAGCCCAGATGATGGAACAGACATGGCTCTGTAAGTCGAGTACAGATAGCTGCTAATTAGGTGATATGACACAGCGAATACCTTGGGTCTTCTGAGTCTGTCTGTGTAGGATGTGTGTTTAATGTCTAGGAACCCCTTTGTGAGGTGCTTCTCCAGCTGTAGCAGGTGTCTAGTGAGGTACATGGTCAATGGGCTATAGTACTTGGGGAGTGGTCTAATGAAGGAATAGTAGACAGAGATCATTACCTCTGTCTTCCTGGATGCAAAACCCTTGGTAATGCAATGTGCCATGTAGAAGGACTTCCTGACCACAGTGGAAATGTGGTGCTTGAAGGAGAAGTTGCTGTCAACCTGTGTCCCCAGATCTTTTATAATGCCTACAGTGTTCATTTGGCTCCCACTGATGTGGTACTTACTGGGAACTGAGTGTTTTACCAAAGGGGATGATGATGCATTTTGTGGTGTTAAGCTTCTGGCCATGGTTTCCACACCATTCATTGGTGTCAGTGAGGCCTTTCTGTAAGATGTTTGCATCACTTGTGGAGTTCATGATAGCTCCCAGTTTGCAGTCCTCTGTGAACTTGGTCAACCAGAGTTCCTCTGTGTTGGGCTGGACTCCTGAGAAGTAGATGCTGGGCAGGACACTATCCAGTATTGATCCTCGTGGGCCTCCACTTGTGACCGCTTACCAGTCTGACTTGGAGTTTGCCACTGCCACACTGTGTGTTCTGTGAACCAATTTGCAAACCACCCACTGATATAGGGGTTGATGCCTAGTTTGTTGGGTTTATCAATAATCACTGACTGGGGAATGGTATCAGAAGCCTTGGCCAGATTGAGGTAGGGTGTATGCAGTGCCTTACTGTTGATACACAGCCCTGGTGACTCACTCAAAGACATCAACCAGGTTGAGCAGGTGTGATCTGCCATTCACAAAGCTAAACTGTGTGAGGTCCAGAGTTAGGAGATCACCCTTATCTTGGTCAATCAGGTCCCTAATGATGCAGTCCATACCCATACATAGAAGACTTGTCAGGCTAAGGGCCCAGTGATCCCCGGGGTCTGTAGATGCTACCCCTTTATGGAGAGGGATGACTGTGGTAGTATGCTATTTTGGAAGGACAAAGCCTGAGGTGAGGCTGTGACTGACCAGGGCACACAAATGTGGTGCCAGGTCTCTGTGCATGTCATGTAGAACACAGCCATGGATATGTTTGGATTCCATGGAAACTGTATTCTTGGCTGTGGACAATGCAGGTCTAACCTGGCCTGCCTGGCATTCATCTACCATTGTGATTGTCCCCTTGCAGGGGGGGGGGCGTAATGCTGGCACTGAATGTGTTTGCAAGACTGTAGCCAATATCTGTTGTCTCAGGATAGGAATTAGCATTGTGCAGTAACTCACAGCACTTGTGGTTATTGCTGTGGAGGTTGTTGATATAACTATCAAAGGCTTTTGTGATTGTTGTTGGTGTCTGCTGCAGTTTTGCCTTCATAGCTGCCTGTAGGTGATTCCATGAGAGATCCCAAGTTGTGTTTGAGGTTAATAAGGGGGTTCACTAGTCTTGGGACACCACCTTTTTCTGCAACAGTGTCCTCCTTCTGTTGTACACCTTAGTAATGGCAGGGGACCATCATATTGGCTTCCAGTGTTTGGAGGACAGTGTCTGAGTTCTGTTGGCTGTGGCTAGCACCACACATCCATGTACATGTTTTTGCAGTGCATATGAGTATGATGCAATAGTCATGCAGCTATTTCCCATTGGCATGGGTGCAGTGAAGTCTTCCAAACCTGTTTCTATGGCAGCAAAGTCAGCATTTGAAAGGTTTTGCAAGGTGGTTATCTTTGTGGGGGGTGTGGGTGAGATGTTGAGCTCCATGTTGATTACATCATGTATGGATCTGACCAGGTAAGGATTGACAACTGTGGTCGAGCAACTGTCCCCTATGTAAGTAATCAACACAGGTCAAGGTTGTTGAATCCTCTACTGGGGTCAGTATGAACCAGTCCAGGGTATTGGAACTGATGAATTCCATGAAGTGCTGGGCCAGTGTACTGGTGCTTGACTACTTTTCCCAGGTGATGGACAGGTATTTAGAGTCTCCTACTATGTCAGTATTGGGTTGGACCTTCATAGATGCCAGGATGGTGAGGGATGTGCATTAACAATCTAGGGACATAGATGGGGACCAATAGTGGGCTATGATGTGGATTGCACTATTACCCAAAGTCAGTTGTACCAGAAGTTCCTCCAATGCATTATGCTGGGATACTAGTCTGGAGGTGTGCATATCCATTATGAATATGGAGACACCACCTGTGGAAGTGTGGTCCATATTTGGGTTCTGACAGCTGTGGAATGCATCATAGCCTGTTAGTTCAACGCTGCTGTCTGCTGCTGTGAACCACCTCTCTGTTACAGCACAAATGTCAATGTCTTCCACTGTAAGGAGTGCTTTGAGTCAATGCATCTTGTCTACTGTTGAGCAGCCCGACCCTCAGATTGCATAAATGTCTAGCTGTTACGGTGGTAAATTGATTTGGATCACTGCCTAATAAGGCACTATAGGGGTGGAAAGACACTAACTCTGTACCTGGAAACCCAGGGCTGACAGACTTAGGACATCTCTGGCAAGGCATTGAGGTCTGTCAATCATGATATCCCAAGCAGAAAGATACTGGTTCCCCTGAGAATGACATACAACACGTAAGCCAATGTTGCAGTCAATTATCTTATACTGCAGCATCATTCTGGGTTGAGGCAGTATACTGCTCAGGGCTACTGTCACACTTGCCTGGACCACATAATCTGAGGGTTCAACTATGTCTCTTCTCATGCAGTCCAGGGAGGTGTGTCTCAGGTCATTCACACCCACATGGATGATGACAGAGGGATACTTGTAGTTGTTGTGGAGTGGCCTGACTGGGTGTGTCAAGTGCTGGATGCTGGTATGTGATAGACAGTTGGCTGTAACCTCCTCCATAATCAACGTAGTGAGTGGGACATCTGTGTGCCGGAGTACTGAATCACCCATGATCACTGTATTGTGCAAGGTGGTCAGCCTTAGGAGCTTAGGTTGAGGGTCACACTGTGTAGGTGTCATATGTGTCCTGTGTCATGTGCTATGTCATGGTGTCTGAGTGGATGTCTGTCTTGCTGGTCTGTGCTGTCTGTGTAAATGTTCGAGTGTCTCTGTGAAGGTGGGTGTGTGGCTTTTCAGTGTATGTCAAGGCTGTCATAGTGGGTGTTGTGGTGAGCTATGTATTCCACATGGTTACCTATTACAAAATTAAAGTTACGGAACTTCAAATATCATATGGTTAACATCATATGATCAAAGATCCGTAACTTCGAAATTAAAAAAAAAATAAAGAAAATAAAGAAAATGTACCCTGATGGGTTAAAGCAGGGGGGCAAGCCCCCCTGCACCCCCCACACCCCCGCTACTTAAATATACCAACTCTGAGATCTCACTTTAATGAACTAAGGTGCAGAAAGGGAAGATTTCCTTTCCTACACAGTAGCACGATCTCGGAGTTGGTATATTTAAGTAGCGGGGGATGCAGGGGGGCTTGGCCCCCTGCCTACACCGTTTACGTTTCTTTTTTTTTTTTAATGTTTATTTTGAAGAGTTCAAATTTTCAATTGTTCGAGCATTAAAGATTGACCTTTAGTGATTTGAACAATTGAAAATTTGATATGCCAATAGGAACCCATTCCACATGGTGTGGTGCAGGTGTTGCTCTTATCTTGTCTGTGTACATGAGGCAGTTGCAACAGTGTTTCAGAATGGACAAGTGCACCAGGTTAAAGGGTGAAAGCACAGGAAACTGCACTTCAATCATGCCAGGAGTGGTGGTCGTCACTAGTAAGTACAGGGGCTAATTCCATGATGAACGAGTACTGCTTATGGCTCCCAGGTGTGATACACTTATTGATGCAATAACCTGTTGAAGTGCAAAGCTATAATGCTATTTGAAGTGCAAGACAGAAAGAACTAGCAAAATGTAAGGGAGAAACTGAAGGCAGGTTTCCTATCACCTGTAATACTTTACCTCAGCTGTGCAGTTATCAGTACCTTTGGCAGTTTGCAAGTCTAGTAACTTCTGTAGCACATGCAGTAACTGCGTAACACTATAGTACAAATAACTGGATAGGCAGGGGTTCTAATCTCAATGCTGGCAAGAGAGAGAGAGAGTGTGTGTGTGTGTGTGTATGTGTGTGTGTGTGTGTGTGTGTGTGTGTGTGCATGCGTGTGTGTGTGTGTGTGTGTGTGCGTGTGTGTGTTATACCATTTTGATTTGTGTACCACCCTTTACACTTCCTCCACCCTACTTTACTCATGCTGTTGTTGTCATTCACCTTAGAAGTACCTTTCAAGAAAGTGAAATTGTATAAGCTTTGTGGTGCATCTGCTAACTGCGTAATACCATAATACAAATAGCTAGAATAGCAGGAGTTCTAATCTCATTACTGGCAACTGTGTGTTTGTTGAGAATCATGTACTGAGAAGGTTATGCTATTTTGAGTTGTGTAGCACCATACTCATCCTAATTTATTAGTCCTGTTGATGTCATTCACCTGACAAGTACCTTTGGATGAGGTAAAATTGTATCAGCTCTGTGGCACATCTGATAACTGTGTAACACTATACTAGATATAAATACATAGGTAGGAGTTCTAATCTCAATACTAGTGTGTGTGTGCGTGTGTGTGCGTGTGTGTGTGTGTGTGTGTGTGTGTGTGTGTGTGTGTGTGTGTGTGTGTGTGTGTGTGTGTGTGTGTGTGTGGATCATCTCTTGTGTGGCTGATACTATTTTGATGTGTGTACCATAAATGGCAGGTGACCACCTCCTGATGCCATTACTTTATATAGTGTGGTAATGGCATCTGCCTCACATGCAGCATGTGAAACCATTGTACATGCCATACCAGTCCCCTGTACAGATGTGTCTGAACATCCAGATGTTTGGAAACTATTAGTGCTCTGTCTGCCTTAACAATGCCCATGTATGTGATATTGTTGCCAAATAGGTCACAGTGAGTGTACTGACACATATGGCAGCATCAGGTATCATACCTGACTGAAACAGCATACTGATACAATGTCTGCTATCCTCACACTTGTCCAGGCTTGTAGGTGCAATACATGAGTCCAGATGTTTAGTTTTACAAGTGAATTGTTCATGTCATGGGTCACATTAAAGGTTGGGAAAGGTGTGGACTGACATATTGTGGTCTCAATCAGTATATATCAGAAACAAATGGCATCTTTACAGGTATGTGTATACATTTTATATCCACTGTATAGCAGTAATGTTTCACACATGTCCCTACCTTAGTCAGTTTGTCCAACACATTTTGCTGGAGTCTGTCCAGACATCTTGCACAGACAGGTTTTGAGGTATGCTACAGGAATGTTACATTCTCTTCAGATAGACCCTTGTGGTGACCACTGTGATGCAATACAATTAACTCCACCACAAGTGAACATGCACATAAAGCAATATGGCTACTAGTCATAGTTGTGTGCATGGTAACTTGCATGCCCTTCACATGCCTGCGGTATTGCCAAAGTACAACTGAACAATTCCATACTCACCAGATGCAGACCAGAGTGACCTATGTAGTTGTGGGAGAAAGGTATTGTCAGCAGACTCACATGTGCCCTTGGTAAAGGATGGATGCAGCATGTCTGCACATTTACAGTACAACATTCAATGCTATATAATTTGCTGTCCTTCACCATAGATTTGCACTTCTGTGCATTAGAAATCCCCATCTGCAACTGCAATTTGACCTGGCACATGCATGTAGATACTGTATAGATTCAAGTATGTCTCATACAGTAGTCTACTAATCCCCACTGGGAACTTACCTGCACACTCCTTGTCCATTGTGTGGGTGTCACCCACCTCCAGCAAGTGGGGCTTTGTACCATGGTGTTGTACTGTGATGGGTGGCCCAAGATTGGCAAGGAGTTCCTCATTTGGTGCCATTGGGAGCTGCATGGCTGGGCCCCCACCTGTGGTTGTGGGGTCCCTGGATATGGCAGCAGGCCTTTGCCAGGCACGGTGTATGAGGTTGGTGGCATGATACTGCACCTGTTCATATGTACGTGCATGCAGGCCCAGCTAATTTACCCTGTGGACAGGGCCTTCCCACACGGTGGTCATCTCCCATAGATGTTGCTGGCTTCGGCCCAACAGTACTGTGTGGTTCTGTATTACAGCTTCAATTATCAGGTTGCATTCCACTGGTGAAAAGGTTTCCTGCCAGTGATGTGACATTGTACCTGGCAGACACTGACAGGGAAACAAATCACAGGACCCCATACATTTGGCAACAGTATATCCAGTACCTGTACATGTACCTTGAATACCAGTAGCCAACACTCACAACCATACCAGTAGCCATCATGCACAACCACACTATACCCCTGTAATCTATCAGCATAGTATCAGCTTGCATTACACTCCTGGTCCTCATGATTCATATTGCCCATAGTGAGGGCTAGTTGTTTGCATAATCTGTCATTTCTCATTCAGGTCTATGTAATTGGATGACATTAACCACCTTCCATGCGGATGGTGTGTGGATGGTGCTGCGGCTTGATGTGACTACAGTGTGTAGTGCTGGGAGCACATGGCTGAGTTCATGTAGGATGCAGACAGGGATGATAGGATGTCCCATGGATACTTACATTTGTTGCCTTTCAGTAGGCAATATGTATCTGCTCACTGGTGATGAGGGGAGGGGTGTGGCTGCAATACATATTCACCTATAGTGATGCTGAGCTAGGGAGGGATGTTTGCCCTAACCCTATCTGCATCAGGTTGCCTCTGGCTATGTTGTGTGTGCATGTGATCTGATTGGCCACCATTACAGGTTGTGTTAGTTTGTTGCCTCTGAGATTGCAGACATATGGGAAGATGGCCTTGTGATTGTCCTTGGTGGATGTCTCCAATTGTTACTCTTAGTTGGCCTTACAGTAATCCTCCTGTGGCCTTATATGCTTGTTCAGACAATGGCTGACTTGATGCCAGGTTGGTTCCTGCTCCTACTTGTTCCCTGTACAGCCACTATAGGGAACAAGTCTCTGGTTTGTGTAATGCTGCTGTCCAGAAAAGGGGATTTCTCTACTTTGGTGGAGGCAGGTATAACAAGTAAGGTATTGATGAGTCCATACAGCCATGTATGTGTTCAATCAGTTGCATGTAGTGGGCATGGCCACAAAGTCATAACACAGTTGGGCACTTCTCCAATTTAGTAATGATAATCATGCTTATTGTACTAACCATGGCTGTGTCAGGGCAGTGCAACAACCAGTAGCTGTAGGAATGTCACTCTTTTGGATGCACAGTAACTAAGATTACACACGTGTACAGCATGTACAGCATTTTAACTGAAATTTTGCATCCCATGTCTGTTTTCATAAGGTGGACACATACACCTACTCATACTGATATGTGCATAGCTAATACCTCACATGCATGTCTGTTCTATGTCACTATGGCATACTGTATTCACAGTCTTGCTGCACAGTCATCCCTCTCATCCTGTTACAGCAGGACATCTGTAGGATGCTATGCATACATGGGTACAATAGGACAAAATCAGTGACAGTGTGTCAATATTGCTGTAACGTACTTCTGTCATTCAATAGCACAGTAGCCTTTGCACTGACAATCATCCCATGGAGGATGTCCAACAGTTATATGGCAGGAAGAGAGGGGATAGGCTGGGAGAGTGGTATTGAGGGAAGAATTGTTAATGTTGGCAGTATGACTGGTATAGGGACCAGGCTAGCTGATATGATGGCCAGGGGATGATTGATGTATTGTGTCTGTGTGTGTGCAAGAGACCACATGGAAGGGGATTATGGCTGGGTGTATGGTAGGCAGGTCACAATTGTGCTATCAAGGTGTGGACTGGAGGAGGAAGGGGGTAGGGCTTCTGATGAAGGAACAGTATGCCAAGAGTGTTTTTGGAGGATGACATAAGTGTCTGATAGAGTGATGATTCTGAAGCTGTAAGCTGATGGTTTAATGTTGTTAGTGCATATGCTATGCAAGTTGGTTGTGTGATGGATGAGAAAAAGAAATGTGACATCAGTCGGATGATGTGGTAATGACTGTACCCAAGGGTGACAGACTGGTCATTGCAGCAGATGTCAATGGGCATGTTGGTAAAGGGAACAGAGGGGATGGGCAATTGATGGGTATGTATGGTGATAAAGGAGTAGAGACATCAAGATGGTAGTGGATTTTGCAAAAAGGATGGGCATGGCTGTGGTGAATATGCACTATAACATGAGGGAGGAGCATAGGGTGACATGCAAGTGTGGAGTAAGATACACACAGGTGGAATATATCCACTACAGGAGGGCCAGTTTGAAGGAGATTTGAGACTGTAAAGTAGTGACAGGGGAAAGTGTATTTAGGCAGCAGAGAATATTGGTATGTAAGATGATGTTGGTGATCGAGATGAGGAGGAGTGTGGGGGCAGCATCAAGGATCAAATGGTGTGAACTGGAAATGGGTGATTGTGAGGTGGAGTTCAGGGAGGAGTTCAGACAGGCACTGGATGGCAGTGACAATCTAACAAATATCTTGTTAAGTACAGCAGAGCTGGCAAGGGAGACAGCGAGACAGGTGCTTGGGGTGACATGTGGATGGAGGAAACAGTACAAGGACACCTATTGGTGGACTGAGGAAGTACTAGACAATATACAGAGACAGAGGTTGGGGAAGAAGGAGTGGGATTGTCATAAAGATGAGGAAATTATGCAGAAGTACGAGGAGATGATGTGCATGGCAAAGAGAGAGGTGGCAAAGGCTGAGGATGGGCATATGAAGAGTTCAATGACATGTTGGACAGTAAGGATGGATGAAAGGAATCATACCAATTGACTGGACAGATGCACTGAGCTAGGAAAATGTGCAGCAGATAAGGGTGATAAAGGATGATGAGGTATATGTACTTAAACAAGGGGAGTATGTTCAGCACATGGACAGTGTACTTTGAGAGACTGATGAATGAAGACAATGAGACAGAGAAGGTTGGATGATGTGGGTATGGTGAATCAGGAAGTGCAATGGCTTAACAAAGAGGATGTAAGGATAGCTATGAAGAGGATGAATACTGGCAAGCCTGTTGGTCCACATTACACACCTGTGGAAGCATAGGGTTGTTTAGGGGAAATAGCAGTTGTGTGTTAGCCAGACTGTTTACTGATATCTTGGGAAGTGTGAGGTTGCATGAAGACTGGAGAGAAAGTGCTCGGGTATGGTGTTAAGAATGAGATTGATGTGCAGAGCTGTGATCACTACCGAGGGATTACATTAACAGACACAGCATGAAGTTATGGGTAAGAGTAATGGAAGCTAGGTTATGCAGTATGGTGTCATGCATGGAAAGGGCACTACCGATGTGATGTTTGCTCTGACACTGCTATTGGTGGAATACAGAGAAGGTCAGGTGTTGCTCTGTGTCTCTCTGGACTTAAAGAAAGCATATGACAGGGTGCCTAGACAGGAGTTGTGGTATTGTATGATGAAGTCATGAGTGGAAAAGATATATGTAAGAGTGGTACAAAATATGTACAAGGGTGGTGTGACAGCATTGAGGTCTGAACTGGGATTCATGGATGTGTTTAAGATAGAGGTGGGATGACATCAGGGATCAGCTGTGAACCCTTTCTGATCTACAATGGTGCTGGAAAGGTTGACAGACAAGATCATACGGGAGTCCTTGTTGACTATGTTGTTTGCAGATGACATTGTGATCTGTATTGAGAGTAGGGAACAGTATTTAGAGACACTGGAGAGGTGGGCATATGCTCTAGAGAGGAGAGGAATGAAGGTCAGCAGCACTAGGACAGAATATCTGTGTGTGAATGAGAGGGAGGATAACAGAGTGTTGAGGATGCATGGAGTACAGTTGGCAAAAGAGGATGTGTTCAAATGATTGGGATCAACATTTCAGAGTAATGAGGACTATGGAGGACAGGTGAAGAGAGTACAGACAGGATGGAGAGGGTGGAGAAGAGTGTCAGGAGTGATATGTGACAGATGAGTACCAGTAAATGTGATATGTAAGGTCTACAAGAGGGTAGTGAGACCACCTATGTTATATGGGTTGGAGCCATTGGCATTGACAAAAAGGCAGGGGTCAGAGCTGCACATGGCAGAGTTACAAATGTTATGATTTGCACTGGCTGTGACATGGGTGCACAGGTATAGCAATGTGTATATGACAGGCTCAGGCCATTCTGGACAGATATGAGACAAAATTGGAGAGGCAGCATTATATCAGTTTGGACATGTGCTGAGGATATTCTGAAAAGGATGGTAAGGATGTAGCTGCCAGATAAGAGGAAGAGAGGAAGACCTCAGATAAGGTTTATGGATGTGGTGAGAGAGAACATGCAGGTGGTTGGTGTGAGAGAGCAAGATTCAGAGGACAGGCAGATATAGCAACAGGTGATCCACTCTAGCAATCCTGAATGGGAAAGCCAGAGGACAATGAAGGGGGATTTTGTAATGTCAGTCTTCACAGATTTGGCAAGGATTTGACTGACATGACACAACTCTATGGGTAAATGACACATATAGTCAGTGTGCAGAACACTGGGAAGGTGAATGGTATGAGCTCAGTATATAACATGCAGTTCAACACACACATCTGCAGCAGCACTTTACTCTGCACATGCTCTGTACAGTTGTCTTATATTTACAAGACAAAATTTGTATCATAGTTATATGCACAGGTAATGTATGGATATGTACAACATCCCAGTAGCTGGCCTAGTCACGACAGACAGAGCCACATGCTATGGCCATCAGTGCTGTTTAGCAGTACATCAGTACAGCAAGTCTTGTTGAGGCATATGCTTTCAAACCCCTATTTCCCATTATTACAGACCACCTACTGCATTCAATTACATGCTTACTTATTTCACATACCTTTTTTATTTGTTTGGATTTTTCGCAGATATATCCTTTTTTTCTCACCCTACTTCAGCTTTTCACTGATGGACTGTCTATGACAGAGGTGGTTTGAATAGATGGCAGCTTGTCTTTTGCAGGTAATACTCATGACCATGTGATGACCTGAGCACCAATTGGTGTTCCCCAGTTGCTGTTTGCATGCAGAACAGCTGTGTAGTTATTCCAACAGCCAATGTCATGGCAACACACTCCTATAATTGAGTACTCTATGTGGACGTTGGCCCTTTCCCTTAACTGTGAGGAAGAGATCCTGGAGGTGTGTGAACTAATACCTCTTAGAACAAGACCTGTGGAGACAAGAAACTAAATGGTGGAGAAGATTCAAGACATAGTGACAGAATGTGAGTATTGCTGTTATATGTTTTGAATACTGCTTGTTTAACAGGGTTTGTCTGAACATGCTACTTCTGCATGGGTTTCAGTCTGACAAAGTTCTGTATTTGCATAGCTCTGAACTATAGGGCTATCCACATAATGGCCAGAGGGTTGCCTGTTATGTTTGGTCTGTCCCCCAGGCAGGTGTTGTCATTGGCAAATCAGTAGCATACTCTGGTGATTGCAATCAGTAAATGCTAACATCCATTTGTGTTTCAGATGTTATATCCCTCAGAAAAGATATGTTACAACAAACCCTGTAACAACAGCAATTTTCTCAGTGTATGACAACAATATTTCAAGTATGGCTATGTTTTTGGGCCTCTGTCCCAAATTATGTCAGGCTTTGTACAGATGCCATACAGTAGGAGGTTGATAGGTAGTGTCTACCATTATTTTGTTCTGTCATTCCTTCTGAGAGGAAAGGGTGGACAACATGTGGGACTCTGTACATTCGATAAGTTGGTGTATGGAGAATGTTCTTAGATATCCTTGTAACATATTTTATGTGGGGGGAGAGTAACAAGTGTTTTAAAACTAGGCTGTTAGGACATGTGAGACATATTACTGATAAGAAAGAAGACAGTTCTATAGCTGTACATTTCAATAATTCTTACCATGGGGGTAGTAGTCATAAAAGACCAATTTTTATGTGCAGAATCAGTTTAAATTCTTAAATGTGATACTTTATCCTCTAGGGGTTAAATGAGTAGTGTAATTGGAGGCTGTGTATATACATGCAATTAAGTGCAGCGGGTTACAAGATACTGCTTTGGAAAAAGTCTGTTTCTCAGTTTGATCAAACAGGCATAAAAGAACAATTGTCATGTACAGAATCAATGTATGTTTTTAAATGTGATAATTTATCCCCTAGGGAGTTAAATGAAGAATGTAATTGAAGGCTTTCTATTTAAATGTACTTAAGTGTTAATTGCTTTTTTCTAATTAAGGCAAGTAGTTCTTGTAATATATTACTTCTTGAAGGCTTTGGCAAAGACATCAGAGTAAAATGAACTTGTGTGAATTACTGGCTGTTTGCATTTTTGTTTACTATCTTCACTTATTGTAGTTGTTTTGCTAAGAGGTCACTGTTTATGTCTGGCCATTGTGTATGGCCTATCATGGTTTTGTAGCAGAGTACTGTTCACTTATTATATCCACTGAAAACAAGAAAACTGTTTATTACCACAAGCGACCAGGAATAATGCCACCAAAGTTATTTTATTTGAACAGTAAATATATCATAAAACTGAAAACCACAGTAATAAATTTCTCTTAGCGCCTCGGCTTAAAATATTGTTCACTTATTATTTGGACTGGGGGGGGGCAGATGTGAGTGTCATGGGTCTTTTTGTATCCAACTGTGCATGTTGCCCCAGTTATGGGTGGTCTATCAGCAGCATATGTTTTTATGGGCATTTAGAGACGTATATATATATATATATATATATATATATATATATATATATATATATATATATTTACAGGTCCATTTTGTAATTTCAAAATACTGAAATCCTGAATTTCAGTATTTTGAAATTACAAAGCCAAAAACTCAAAGCTCTGAAACTGGCAGAAGCACGAAATTCAAAATCCCAAAGCATGGAGATGTTGACTTTCCGCTTCCGCTGGTGTGGTGTGTGGATGTATGGGTTGAATTTAGGTAAGTTTGTGTTTGTAAATGTATTGGTTAGGGGCTTTAGTGTGTGTAAGTGTGTGTGTGTGTGTGTGTGTGTGTGTGTGTGTGTGTGTGTGTGTGTGTGTGTGTGTGTGTGTGTGAGGGACTGTAAGATGTGTGTGTGTGAGCTTCGTTTGTGTTTCTGTTTGTGCAATCTCAGAATTAGAATATATAAGTAGGGGGGTGTGGGGGTGCAGCCCCTCACATGGGGGGTGCAGGGGGGCTTGCCCCCAGCTTATCTATAGTGTAAATGCATTTATTTGATTGTGGGGGGGGTGTTTTGTGTTTGTTTATGTGTGCACTTTATGTGTAGTGTAGTTTCGGCATTTTGAATTTCGAAGTTGTGTGTTTTCAGAATTGTGAGTTGTGCTTGGGTTTTTGACTTTGTTATTTTGAAATATTGAAATCTGGGATTTCAGTATGTCGAAATTACAAAGTGGACCCATATATATATATATATATATATATATATATATATATATATATATATTACACACACACACACACACACACACACACACACACACACACACACTCACACACACACATCAGTATTTCTTGGTCATATATTTATATATTGTTATAAATATATAGGTATCTCCAAACAGATCTATCTGTCTCTCTATATATGTACATTTTTTTCATGTATATATTTGTAGATAATCATTCCTCATTGCACAGTGTGTCTTTCCTATTGTAAACTGACTGTACTGCATATGTTGTAAAAAACATTCTAACATCTCACATCTAAGATGGCCTAGTGGTAAATTGCTGTGACTATGGTGTATAGCATCTTGGGCTCATGACTAAGCATGGCTGATTATTTTGTTGCTGGCCAGAAGCTAGGCTGCTGGATAAGAGTGATCAGGGCACATTTAAGCAGTTGTAAGCGGGTTTGTGCAGGTTTGTGTGGTGCTAAACAGCACTAAAACACGGTTAAACCGATAGTTGCTTAAACTGTGTAGACTTCACTTACCGATGCTTACCAGTCTGCAAATATGCTTAGCAGAGCTAATTACTGGTTATCATTCACATTTACACAATGTGTAAACTTGCTAAGCATAGCTCAGCCCTGGTAACCATTGCCCACATTCAGTCTTATAAAATAGCAGAGTAATGACATCATGTAATAAAGAAAACTCAACAGGAAGTCCCAAGAGAGAACGCCAACAGACTGTGTTATAAAGTATTAACGCAGTTTTATTTTTTTAAGAAAAAGCGTTTTCGCCACACAAAAAGCAATGCAGCTTCTTCAGATGAAATGTAAAAAAATCAATGAATTTAAATAGACACACAACCGGAAATGTAATTACGTCATTAAAAACAATATTAGTCATTTAACTCATATTAAAGTGACCCAACAGTAATAAACAATAACCGTAGAATCAGTTGATAAAATCACTTATAAGGAATTTTAAATACCTCAGTAATAAAAAAATATAAACATGTTAATAACATAAAAGTTTGATTAACAATTTGGTCAAAGTACAATAAAGCCTATCTAAAATAACTACGCAATTTTAAAACTGCATTGATGTTACAGTTTTCATTGAGTCCCGGGGCTTTGAAAGCATTCAAAGTTAATTGCCATTCAAGCTCACGGGACTCTAACATCAGTGACAGTGGTCCTCCCCTGATGTTCCCTTGTAAGTGGTCAATACCCATAAAAACAAATGAGTGCCCCTCATTTTTGTCAACATGCTTAGCTAGGGCGTTGTCGCCCTTGTTTTTCTTGATAGCGTATGTGTGTTGATAAATACGCTCCCTGAGTTTGCGGTCCGTCTTTCCAATGTAGAAGGCAGGACAGCAAACACAGAATGCAGCATATATTACGGAGCTAGTTTGACAATTGATCCTGTGATTGATATGGAATTTCCTATTACCAATGTTAAAGGAATTCCCGGATCTTATATACTTACAGTAATTACAAGAACCGCACTTAAATGTCCCTTTTTGCCTAGAAAATGAAAATTCATTTCCTTTTCTTTGAACCAATTCTTTAAGGTTACTGTCCCTTTTAAATACTATCAAAGGGGACGGACCCAATTTTTCAACAAGGTCAGTTGAACCTGAAATGAAGTGCCAGTTCTTTTAATAATGGACATAATAGCCATGGCATTCACATTAAATGTAATAACAAAACTAAGGTTGAACTGTTTTTCAACATATGTATCATTAAAATTTTGTGCTTGATTTAAAGTAGTGTCAGCCGATAAAGTTGGAACATCCTGAGTAACCATGTTCAAGGAAATGGACTGGTCTAAAAGGGGCTTGAAGTGACCCTCAATCCTTTTCAAATGTACCTCATTAGACAACTCATCAAACAATTTAGAAGGGTAACCACGTTGACAAAACATGTCCTTCAAAAGGGAACATTCTTTGGAAAAGTCAGTTAGGGTACTACACATTCTTACAGCTCGAACTAACTGACCCTTTATGATAGCCCTTTTCTGCCTATATGGGTGTGAACTTGAAAAGTGCAACAAAGAGTTGCAAAAGGTCGGTTTCCTATATATGGAAGATGTTAATACACCAGGTCCCTTAACCAATTGAACATCAAGGTAATCAATCTCCTTTGTTGAAAATTTTGAAGTAAACTTCAGGAATGTTGTAGTTTTGTTGATGGAATCAACAAAAAGGTTTGCACTCTCTTTATCACCTTTAAAAAGGATGAAAATATCATCCAAGAATCTGGTGTAAAAGGTGATAGATTTCATCATTTCAGGATTATTGAAAACATAGTGCTTCTCCCAAAAAGCGACAAAGAGATTCGCCACACTAGCCCCACAGGGTGAGCCCATGGCCACACCCTGTTTTTGTAAATAAATCTCCTTGTCGAAAATAAAAAAATTTGAGGTAAGGACAATTTCCAATAATTCAGAGACTAGATCTATATAAATACTTTATAACACAGTCTGTTGGCGTTCTCTCTTGGGACTTCCTGTTGAGTTTTCTTCATTGGTTTTTCATTTTGTGTACTGGTTCTTGGTTCTATGGCTACGGGTAGCCCAGCGAGTCCTGCCACTCCTAATATTTTTGGGACTAAACTAAATGATGTCCAGATTCAAGGTAACGAAGTGACTGCATTGCTTTCGGTGCTTACACAGAAGATCGAGCAATTGAATGCTCGCATTGATGGTATGCAGCAAAGTTTTTCTCCGTACACACAACCTGTTCATCAAACTGGTGCTTTTACTTCAGGGCAAGGTACCGGTGAGTCGCTCATACCGGCAGGGCAACCGGTCAACGTTGCAGCTGTAAACGGTCTTGGTACATCTTCCGGTTGGTGCCCGCAAACTATTCAGACTCAAGGAGACCTCAGTAATAGTGGTCGGAACACGGCAGTTGTACGAACTGGTGGAGCGGATGTATCTTCGGTTGGCGCTCATGGGTCTACTAGACCGGCGGTTCAATTACCTTCTGTTGGTGGATTTTCAAACGCTCCTACAGGTCGCAATGCCCAATTTTCTTTGTCCGAATGGATGGGAAATACAGGTACTTTTACTTTTTTATCAAGTAACGACAGCCTTGGAACTGAACTTACTAGCAACACCGGACAAGCCGGTAGTTTAGCTGATAAACTTAAAGTGCTTGATGTGAAGTTGGTTAAACTCAAGAAATTACAGCTTGAGTCGGCCTATTTCAAGCAATGCTTAAATGAGCATTTAATCCCAAAAGGTTTGAGGAATAATTTCTCTCCCTCGGGTCTGTTATATGATCTTCCTTTTTTTACAGACCTTAGAAACTTGTTTCAGGAACAGGGTGAACAGCTCTTACAACTCATTATCAAACACTATGCTGTTCATATTTCTAAGTTAACTGATGAAATTAACTTATTGGATTCAGTTATAAAAGTTGATACTGACTTTTTGCAGTTCAACTATGATTACAACCGTATTTTTGTAAGCATAGATGCTTTATTGGAAAAATTAAGGGCAAATAAAAACAAGAAACTGATAAGGGATAGATTGGCTTATCAACAAAAGAAAGCCTACCCTAACTTGGAGATCAAGTCAATAGATCAACGACAACATAATGTGAATGATCTAATTTCGTCTAGAGACCGTGATGATGACGAAGGTGGTCTTGATCCTCAGGACGAATCCGATGATAATTTCAACCCAGTGGTGAGGAGGAAAAATAGAGGTAAAGCAAACCAGAATAAAAATTCGAAGAACGGACAGGCCAAGAAAGGTGGATATTCCCATAATAATGGAGGGGTTTTTTTAGGGACACGGAGCAACAAAGCGAATATGGCGGTGTCGAATACGAACAGATACCAGTAACCCCTGACCACCCTCCAGTTGATGGTTCAGTACCTGATGGCCCTAGGATAATAACTAATCTAAAGGGTGATTTTAAGATCTATAATTTTTCCATGGTGGATATTGAACAGGATCTTGTTGAACTGTTAGCATTGGGTTACACCTTTGTTCCATCTACAACTGGCAACTTGGCTAAGGCTATCATTGACTTGAAAGTTTATACTCGTAAGCTGAACTTGAAACTTTTCTTTAGTGACCATGTTACTAATGCTTTGCTTGGTTTTAAAATGCCTAGTTTGTTTAACCCACCTTTAAATGTTAATTTACAACTCTTTGAGAACATGTGTGAGGTAGACATTAGGCACTTATTCACATCAACACAAGGTAAAATAGACTTTTCTAAGTTTAATATTACCAAAGAGCAAGCAGCAGGCCTTCGCCATTTGAGAGAGTTACCTATCCGGGTAATTAAACCGGACAAAGGAGGGGGCCTAGTAATCATGGATGAATTCGACTATAAGGATAGAATGCACCTTATATTGCATAGTCCAGCTTACGGTGAGGCCTCTTTGAATGAGGTCAATGTCACTCATGGTCGTATCAGAGGTTATTATAGGGATTTATATTTAAGCGGAAAAATAGATAATGATTTATATAATTTCATTGACATCTTTCCAGCTAAGATCCCTATAATGTTTGGCATCCCTAAGATCCATAAGGATGCATCAAACCCTCCCATGAGAGCCTTAGTAGATGGTCGTTCATCAATGACTCACCCATGTTCAAGACTTATAGACAATATCTTGTCTAAATACATTAGACAAATTTCAAGTATCTGTAAGGACTCATGGTCATTCTTAAGTAATATTAACAAAATACCCTTTGTGACAGTAATAACTTTCTAACAATAGATGTAATAGATCTGTATACCTCCATCCCACATATGGAAGCAGTCGAGTGGATTGAGGCAACTTTGACCGAAATGGGGGCACCAAGGTCGGATATAGATCTAGTCTCTGAATTATTGGAAATTGTCCTTACCTCAAATTTTTTTATTTTCGACAAGGAGATTTATTTACAAAAACAGGGTGTGGCCATGGGCTCACCCTGTGGGGCTAGTGTGGCGAATCTCTTTGTCGCTTTTTGGGAGAAGCACTATGTTTTCAATAATCCTGAAATGATGAAATCTATCACCTTTTACACCAGATTCTTGGATGATATTTTCATCCTTTTTAAAGGTGATAAAGAGAGTGCAAACCTTTTTGTTGATTCCATCAACAAAACTACAACATTCCTGAAGTTTACTTCAAAATTTTCAACAAAGGAGATTGATTACCTTGATGTTCAATTGGTTAAGGGACCTGGTGTATTAACATCTTCCATATATAGGAAACCGACCTTTTGCAACTCTTTGTTGCACTTTTCAAGTTCACACCCATATAGGCAGAAAAGGGCTATCATAAAGGGTCAGTTAGTTCGAGCTGTAAGAATGTGCAGTACCCTAACTGACTTTTCCAAAGAATGTTCCCTTTTGAAGGACATGTTTTGTCAACGTGGTTACCCTTCTAAATTGTTTGATGAGTTGTCTAATGAGGTACATTTGAAAAGGATTGAGGGTCACTTCAAGCCCCTTTTAGACCAGTCCATTTCCTTGAACATGGTTACTCAGGATGTTCCAACTTTATCGGCTGACACTACTTTAAATCAAGCACAAAATTTTAATGATACATATGTTGAAAAACAGTTCAACCTTAGTTTTGTTATTACATTTAATGTGAATGCCATGGCTATTATGTCCATTATTAAAAAGAACTGGCACTTCATTTCAGGTTCAACTGACCTTGTTGAAAAATTGGGTCCGTCCCCTTTGATAGTATTTAAAAGGGACAGTAACCTTAAAGAATTGGTTCAAAGAAAAGGAAATGAATTTTCATTTTCTAGGCAAAAAGGGACATTTAAGTGCGGTTCTTGTAATTACTGTAAGTATATAAGATCCGGGAATTCCTTTAACATTGGTAATAGGAAATTCCATATCAATCACAGGATCAATTGTCAAACTAGCTCCGTAATATATGCTGCATTCTGTGTTTGCTGTCCTGCCTTCTACATTGGAAAGACGGACCGCAAACTCAGGGAGCGTATTTATCAACACACATACGCTATCAAGAAAAACAAGGGCGACAACGCCCTAGCTAAGCATGTTGACAAAAATGAGGGGCACTCATTTGTTTTTATGGGTATTGACCACTTACAAGGGAACATCAGGGGAGGACCACTGTCACTGATGTTAGAGTCCCGTGAGCTTGAATGGCAATTAACTTTGAATGCTTTCAAAGCCCCGGGACTCAATGAAAATTGTAACATCAATGCAGTTTTAAAATTGCGTAGTTATTTTAGATAGGCTTTATTGTACTTTGACCAAATTGTTAATCAAACTTTTATGTTATTAACATGTTTATATTTTTATTACTGAGGTATTTAAAATTCCTTATAAGTGATTTTATCAACTGATTCTACGGTTATTGTTTATTACTGTTGGGTCACTTTAATATGAGTTAAATGACTAATATTGTTTTTAATGACGTAATTACATTTCCGGTTGTGTGTCTATTTAAATTCATTGATTTTTTTACATTTCATCTGAAGAAGCTGCATTGCTTTTTGTGTGGCGAAAACGCTTTTTCTTAAAAAAATAAAACTGCGTTAATACTTTATAACACAGTCTGTTGGCGTTCTCTCTTGGGACTTCCTGTTGAGTTTACATCATGTAATAAGTTTATTTAATTTCCTGTGCATAACATTCTTTTATGTGCTCTCATTACAGTAGCAAGGGGTGTGACTATACTGTACAGGACACTTGGGTATACATGGGTAGTATCACTTTTTTTTTATTATATTTTTATACATGGGTAGTACCACATGTTATATGCACTAATACTTGCATTTTACACCAGCTACAGTACAGTGGTGGATGAATATGATTTCAAAAATACTGTATTATGAAATTAGTACTTTTGACACTGCTTTTACATGTAAGATTAGGTTGCCTAGTGTAAGTACTCAAACCATGCACCTCTACTTGCAGTGCTGGGACTCTGAGTACTACACTATCTTGTTCTTGATGTTTTAGCTGTATGTTTTTATATATCCCCTATTGGATATTTAAATGATATTATATTAACTGTAGAGTACTATGTTTTTTTGGCCATGCCATTGAGGACTGTTATGTAGTAATGGTATACATTTCAGTTTCGAACTTCTATCCTTCAGGACATTCATCCTAATGCATAACATGTTTGCTGTCCACTTTCTGTCTGTCATCTATGCAGAAGTGCAGATGTCAGGTATTGCTAAGGCCATACAACTATGTAGGTACCCACATAGTTTTGTGCTGTGGGCCTGGACACTGCCGCTAGCTCCAACAAATGGGACATCCTCCATGTGGGCCTTGGCACTTTTACTTGCCTGTATGAGGGACATTACAGAGGTGGTGGTGGGCTACAGATTCACAGACAGTAGGTGGGAATACTTCACAGGACAAGGACATTTGGAGACAGCACAACAACACGGGGGACATATTTCCAGAATTGTAAAAATATTCTATGTCATCATCAGTGCTGTTATACACATGGTAGGTTGATAGGTTGACAGGGTTTGTGTGGACATGCTTTTAGTGAGTGACTTCACGTCTGATAGTGATATGTCTCTGACATACATCTCCACTGGCATGCTATTCACAGACTGGCCACATGTTTGCCTGTTATGTTTTGTCTGTTCTCCAAACAGTTGTTGTCCTTGGAAAATCAGTCAGGGACTCTGGGGAATGCAGTCAGTAAATACTAATATCTATTCGTATTACTGACTTCATATTCCTCATAAAGGATATGTTACAACAAACCAGTAACATCAACTGCATAAATGTCTGACAGCAATATATCCAATCTATGCCTGTGTTTGTCTGTCCCGAAATGATATCAAGCTTTGTCCAGATGTCATGCACTGTGAGGCGCAGACATATTTAGTATCATTATTTCTTGCCTTCATTCCTCCTACCATCCCAGTGATGTTGTAGACCCACAGACATGTTACAGGGAAGAGGCCATAGATATCAGTCCTGTGCCTGTACATTCTGAGGTGAACTGTTCATTTCAGAGGTCTGTGTATGTCTGGCCATTGTTGACAGACTGTCAGGATTGTGTACACATGTCATGTGTACATGTTGTTTGGACTGTGTATGAAGGGGAGTAGATGTAAGTGATGTTCATCGTGTTTCACTGCTGCAGTCATTACACTTGGGTTATCCTGCCATCAGGCGGTCCCGCAGTCGGCCAGAGTTCCAAAGTCTTAGTCCGGTGTCGGTTGCTGTCACTTCTTCCCTGACGTCAGTGTGCCAGGGGTATATAAGATGCAGCCGACGCCATTTTCTCCAGTCTTTCTTGCTGCGCGGTGCCCAAAGCAAAAGCAGTTCGCAAGTGCCAGTTGGCCGACTCCTGAGATTTTCAATTCGAATTTCAGAACCAAAGACTTCTATAAAGCTAAGTACCCCATTGGGGAAACTTTTTCTTGCCTAAGACCGAAGTCAGTAAAAGTTAATAATTGTATTTCTTGTGGGAAACAAATACCTCATAAGGATTTTCATTCTTACTGTATTCCATGCCTAGGCCCAGACCATGACATCACTAGTTGTCGGTTTTGTGCTAGATTTAACAAATGCACTATTAAACGTCAGTTTGATTTTGCTCGCCATTACTTTGGCTGAAGGTTTAATTATACCATGCCGTTGGAACAACCGATGACCGGAATACACAAAAAACGCAAAGACAAGGATAAGGACAGGCATCCGAGGCCCAAAACTGACGATGAAGCCTCTTCTAGGCCAGTAGCCGGTTCGCCGGTTCTCAGTGAGGCGCTTTCACAGCCCCTGACACCCGCTACCTCAGAGCTACAGGCCGCCTCCGACTCCCACGTGGAGATGTCTAGGCCTCTGGATACTCAAGGTGTTGGCCCTACAGAAACTAATCCTTCAGATGGGTGTGGAGCTGCTGAGCAGGCATTGACTTCTGAGGGTGTTTTCAGACCTTCACAGCTTACTATAAAAACTACAGCCAAGTCTAAAACTCCATTAAAGACAAAGAAGCAAGTACAGCATTCACCTGGACAGGCCTCCATGCCTAAAAAACAAATGCTTAAAATGGCTGAAGACTTAATTACTTTGATCAGGGGTTCCCATCCCCTCCTGATAAAAGGCCTAGGCAGGATACAGACTATGATTCCTCTGACCAGGTTTCCATTTCTTCTGATTCCTCTTCGGGCCATGGATACTCTTTACCCCCCTATGAGGACTCAGATGCTGAAGAATCTATTCCTTCAGCCTCTCCTCCTGAGGATTATTCTTTTGGGGAAACTTTACATACCATGAGGGAGCATTTCCATTGGGAGGGCCAGGATTACTCAGAATCCAAGAAAAGGCTCAGAGAATTTCTCTTATTACCTCAGCACAGACCCCTGGCTATTCCACCAGTGTTAGATATTGTGGATGATGTGTTCTCTGAATCCAGTTTAAATCCTGATTCTTTGCCCCCTGCACCAGTCAAGCCAGACAGATACTACAGAGTCCCTGACTCTCACAAATTTCTTTATAAAAACCCTGCTGCTGATCCAGAAACTATTTCCCAGGGTCCCAAAGGGGTAAAGGCTTCCACGGCTAAGAATCCAGTTCCCTCTGACAGGGATTCTAGAGCATTAGACAGACGGGGGAAGAAAGTTTACACTTCTGCAACTTTAGCAGTGAGGGCTTTAAATTGCCAGTTCCACATGCTTAAATACCAGCAATATTTAATGTATCTGTTAAAACAGAAAATGATTACAGTTTCAGAACATCCTGACTATAAGGAAATGCATGAATTATTGCATGCAGCTGAACAAGTGAGAAAACATACTTTGCAATGTGGATTTGATTCATTAGAGGCTTCCTGTAGAGCAGCAGTTACAGGATCTGTGATTCGAAGGCATGCTTGGTTAAAAGAACAAGCTTTACCTGATCATGTTAAGGCTACGTTATTGGATGCTCCTTTACAGTAGGATATTCTATTTGGTGTTAAGGCAGAAGAGGTATTAAAGAAAATGGAGGATAAGGCAAAATCTATGCAAACAGTAAAGGATTTCTTATAGGGACAGCCACCTCGATTTAGTAGAAATTGGCCTTCAAAAAAGTGGTCCTTTCCAGTGTCAGACAGACCACAAAGAGTCAGATACAGACGCCTAAGAGGCAGATCTCAGCCCCAAGGCTCTTACAGACCACAAAATTGGGGTGCCACTACCCCAAAAGGAGGTGAAGACAAGTCACAACCTTACAGGAAACAGTCCCAATGACTTCCTCCTTCAAATGCCAAACTCTTTCCTTTTGGCAGCTCCCTTAGGGGGAAAACTAGCACTTTTTTTGCAAAACTGGCATATGATCACCCAAGACAAATGGGTTCTGAACATTGTGTCTGAAGGTTACAGGTTCCACTTTCACACTCTACCAAGGCTAAAAGGAATGCCAAACCTGCCACAGAATCAATGGGCAGAGGCATAAAAACAAATTACAGCCCTCATGGACATGAGAGCTATCCAAAAAGTGCCACAACAGGAACAGGGACAAGCATTTTACTCAAGACTCTTCTTGGTTCCCAGAAAGAACAAAGCCTGAAGATCCATACTAGACCTTTCTACTCTAAATACGTACTTGGAGGTTCCGAAATTCAAAATGTTGACACTACAGCAGCTTCTTCCCATGCTGGGCAAGAAGGCTTGCCTTGTTACTTTGGACCTCAAAGAGGCATACCTGCATGTCCCTATCAGACAAAATTTCAGAAGATACCTCAGATTCATAGCTGGTTCAATGCATTACCAATTCTCTGCACTGCCCTTTGGCTTATCTACTGTGCCCAGGATCTTCACAAAGTGCCTGGCACCAGTAATTGCATTTTGCAGACAAAAAGGAATTCAAATATATCCATACCTGGATGACTGCCTTATTCAAGCAGAGAGCAAGGACATTCTTCTAAAGCATCTGGCATTTGTAAAACAGTTACTAATTTGCCTAGGGTATACAGTAAACAAAAAGAAATCAAAACTAGTGCCCTCATAAGAGATAATATTCCTGGGTGCCAGCTTAAACACAACGGCCCAGATGGCTTACCTCATGCCAGACAAGCAAGGACAACTGACTCAGTACTTTCAATTGATGGCAACAAAGACCCAACTCCCTGCAAGAAAAATTCTGCAGGCCTTGGGATTCATGGCATCTTGCATACTTCTAATTCCATATGCCAGACTGCATATGAGGAAATTACAATGGTACCTAAAAAGTGTTTAGACTCAGCACTGTCACAGTTTGGAAGCAGTAATACCTCTAATTCCCTACCTACAACAGGAGTTTTGATGATGGGCACAGGCATGTCACCTCAACAAGGGACAGCTTTTCACTCTACCCACAGCCAGGCAGACACTAACAACAGATGCTTCAGATTACGCCTGGGGAGCACACATGGCAGGAAAATGTATTCAGGGCAAGTGGACCGCAGACCAAATGCATCTTCACAGCAATCAAAAAGAGATGTTAGCTGCACAAAATGCCCTAACAGCTTTCAAGGACCTTCTGCATCCAGGACAACTATTATTAAAGACAGACAACACCACAGTTATGTGGTACATAAACAAGGAAGGGGGCACTCATTCTTATCCCCTATGTAGACAAGCCATGACCTTGTGGAACACAGCTCTAACCTATCAAGTTAATCTGCAAGCACAACTCCTGCCAGGAGAGAAAAATATGCTGGCAGACGACTTAAGCAGAAGCATCATGGATCCTCACGAGTGGAAATTAAATCCACAAGTATTCAGCATGATAATGCAGAAATGGGGGTGCCCAGACATAGATCTTTTTGCCACCCTAGAGAATTGCCAACTACAAAAATACTACACAAGGACTTATCACACACAGGCATGGAAAGTGGATGCTCTCTCATTCAGCTGGAAAAGCCTAAAAGTTTATGCCTTCCCACCACTGCCTCTCCTTTCAAAAGTACTCCTAAAAGCCAGACAAGAGAAACCACAGATGATCCTGATTGCCCCAGACTGGCCACGCTAGCACTGGTACCCAGTCTTAAAGAACTTAGCTCAAGGCCCACCATGGATTCTACCTCAAACTCCACACCTTCTGACTCAACAAGACAATCAGATCCTGCACAGTCAGCTCAAAACTTTAAACCTGGCTGCATGGCAGATTCCTTAGTCAATCAGACAACACCACTCTCTAAAGCTGTTATGGATGTCATTTTGGAGGCCAGGAAGCCTAGCAACAGGAAATCTTATTCAGAAAAGTGGAAGAGATTCTATGCCTGGAACCAGGCTCAAAGCTTTGACCCCCTTGTCCCAAATATTCCTCAGATATTACAATACTTGACTGAGATGCTGGACAAAGGACTATCCTTTTCATCCATTAAGATCCACACATCTGCCATCTCGGCTCATTACAACACAGATCCTCCTATTTTCTCTCATCCATTGCTAAAACAATATCTCAGAGGGGCTAAAAACATAAGACCACCCCGGAGATCACCAGCGCCAACTTGGGACCTCAATTTCATCTTGGAAAAACTAACTTTACCTCCTTTTGAGCCAGCCAATTCAGCAGAATTAAAATATATATCATGGAAAACTGCTCTGCTTCTGGCAATAACCTCAGCAAGAAGAGTCTCAGAGTTACAGGCACTAATGGCAGTGGAACCTTTCATCATTTTTCACTAAGACAGGGTTTCTCTAAGGACAAACCCTTCATTTATGCCTAAAGTGGTATCCAGTGTGGCTCTTAACCAAACTATTCATTTGCCAACTTTTTATCCAAATCCTCAGAATAAAGGGGAGAGACTTCTGCATTCCTTGGACATACACAGACAATTATGTTTCTACTTGGACAAAACAAAAGCTTTCAGAAAAACTGAGCAATTGTTTGTAGCATATGCTGCAGGATCACAGGGAAAGGCTATTTCAAAGTAGACCATTTCTAAGTGGATAGGACACTGTATTCAGTTCTGCTACATACAGCATGGGAAACCTGTACCTACTAACATTAGGCCACATTCCACCAGGGCAACAGCCACTTCAACTGCCTACCTTAGAGGAGTACCTACCAAAGATATCTTGGAGGCTGCAACTTGGAGTTCAGTGCACACCTTTACCAAGCATTATCACTTGCCTCTTTACTCTAGATCCAGAGCTGGCTTTGCCACTGCAGTGCTGCAGGGCCTCATAGCCACCCCAAATCCTCTATAGAACCAACCACCCTAACTCAGCTTTGGGATTCTACTCAAGTGTAATGACTGCAGCAGTGAAACACCATGAACATAGTACAGTTTTGTACCTACCATAAATGTAGATGTTCGAGTGTCTTCACTGCTGCAGTCCAGGTTACCCACCTGCCATCCCCTCTTTCTTAGCTGGGACTTATCTATACCTTTCAACCCTTTACTACCTATGTGGTGTATTTGCTGGTAACTGAAGGTTTTGATGTTTACCTTTTTTGTATGTTTTATTACCATTATGTATTGCCTACCTATTTGGGGGCACCTGACATCTAGGGCAAGAAAAACTGAAGAAAATGGCGTTGGCTGCATCTTATATACCCCTGGCGCACTGACGTCAGGGAAGAAGTGACAGCAACCGACGCCGGACCAAGACTTTGGAACTCTGGCTGACTGCGGGACCACCTGACGGCAGGATAACCCAAGTGTAAAGACTGCAGCAGTGAAGACACTCGAACATCTACATTTACAGTAGGTACAAAACTGTACTTTCGGTGGTGGTGCTGCAGTAGCGTTGTCGCCTCACAGTAAGACGCTGTCCGGTTTGATTCTCAGCTAGAGCGTCTTCTGCATGGAGATATACGTGAATGGGTGCACCTTCGTTGAAGGTTGTGCGTCAGGGCTGGTAACTTGGCACGTAAAAATCAACTACCAATCATTAGCGGACCGGAGTTCCGCTGTGGTGACCCCTAACCGGGAAAAGCCGAAAGACACAAACAAACAAACAAAACTGTACTTTATGGCTGCTTTTTTTATGTGACTATGCATGCTACTCCAGTGTCTGCTGGTCTATTGGCTGTATGCCTTTGTAGGGACAGACTGAGACATGTCCTGTACCATGGTCAGCATTCAGACTACACTGAGAATTGGTCAGCTACTTTCACACTGTGGGTTCTATCTGTGAGACAGTTTGCAACCCACCTACTGTTATAGGGGTTGATGCATAGCTTAGTGAGTTTATCCATGATTCCTGAGTGGGGAATGTTATCAAAGGGCTTGGCCAGATTAAGGTAGGCTGTATGAAGCACCTTGCCTTCCTTCACAGCTCTGGTGACTGACTCAAAGAAGTCGACCAGGTTGATTGAACAGGCATGATCTACCCTTCACAAAAGCAAACTGTGTGGGATCCTGAGTCTGGAGATTCCCATATCCCTGTTTCTTAGGCCCATGATGATGTGTTCCATAACTTTGCATGACAGCCTTGTCAGGCTAATGGGGTGATACTTCCCAGGGTATGGAGAGGGATAAATGTAGCAGTGCACCAGTCAAAAGGGGCAAAGCCTGAGGTGAGGCTGTGATTGAACAGGGCACACAGGTGAGATTCCAATTTACTCTGTAGTTTTTATTTTATTTTTATTTTATTTGCAGACAGTTGGTTTACCAGGATAGTCCATTGGGCCAAATGAACCCATTTTCAATGGAGTCTTGGGGAGAAAAGCTCCAAAACTAAATAGGTTACAATAGGTTGTTCTTAATAGTTGCACAAATTATACTCTTATACAAAGGTTAAAGATACAGAAAAATAATTTGCAAGTAAATACATCAAAACTAGAATGAATACAGACTATTGATGAATTTGATAGATAATACAGACTAAAAGGAAATTTAGCATGAAAATATTGAGAAATAATAACATACACGGAAGCAAACACTTACGAGGTGTGGCTTAGAGCATTATTTCCAATTATCATAGGAATAGTATTATGTAAGAGTTAGGGGTGAATAACAAGGAGAGTTGCAGAGGAAGGAAGGAAGATGGAATTTGCAAGAGTAAGTTATGTGGGGTGGGAGCAAGAGCATTCCCACTGGGATACAAGATGTGAATGAAGAGATCTTTTAAAAATAAAATGGTTGTGGGTGGTGCGAATGGAAGGTGGTAGGGAGTTCCAAAGGTGTGCAAGGCCATAAGACAGATGATTTTTCCTGGGGGACGAGTTGGTTTATATACTTCTAACTGATTTTGATTGTTGGACCTTAATACTCTATCAGGAAGGTGCATTTTAAAAGCTGATGAAAGGGAGGGACAGAGGGAAGGGTTGAAAATAAGCTTATGTGCAAGATTTAGTTGAATATATGCGAGATAACTGGGTAGCTTTAGCCATTTTAGTTTTTGGAGAGAGGAACAGTGGTGGGTGGAGGACTTGTAGTTGGTAGCGAACTTGGCAATTTTGTTGTAGCAAGAGGAAAGTTGTGTTTTTAGAGAGGACTGTAGATTAGTTAGGAGTGGAGCTCCGTAGAGAAGGGAGGGGATGAGAAATGAAGTAGAGAGGGTGATTTTGGTAGCAGGTGTGAGGTAATGATATTGTCAGTAAAGCATACCTAGTTTTTGATGGGTTTTTTTGATATTTGGCTGTAGGTGAGAGTTGAATTTGAGCTGGCTATCAATTTGGACCCCAAGTAACTTGGTCTCTGACACCAGTTCCAGAGGTACATTATTTTGACTAGTGATGGAGAATGTGTTTATATCGAAAGACGCTGCCTTAGAGGGGGTAAATAACATTAATTTAGTTTTAGAGGCATTGAGTGCTAGGTGATTTGTTTTCATCCATTGCTCAGTGGTTGTAAAGGCATCTTGAGTCAGTTTTAGGAGTGAGGGGATAGAAGTGGCAGAGCAAATAATAGAATCATCAGCGTATTGGATGATATCTGAGAATGGGATAGAGTTGCGGAAATCATTTATAAATATATTAAAGAGAAGGGGACCCAGTATAGAGCCCTGGGGTACCCCAGTAGGGGTATTTAGAAATGAGGAGGTAGCCTTTTTCCATTTGACTGCTTGATATCTGTTAGATAAGTAGCTGGAGAACCAGTTCAGAGAGGAGGGAGATAAGTTAAGTTTTGAGAGTTTAGTTAATAGCAGGCTGTGGGAGATAGTGTCGAAGGCCTTGGAGAGGTCGAGTAGTAGGGTAGAAACAATTTGGCCAGAGTCTCGGGCTTTATTTACAATTTCAAGGAAGGAGAGGATGGCGGTCATAGTGCTATAATTTGGTCTTCATGGGTTGGGTTCATGCAGAAGACAGCCAGGGATATTGCCAGGTCCAATAGAAGCTGTATTCTTGGCCTTGGACAACGGCGTTTTAACCCAAGCAGCAGTACTACTGGGTGCCTGGCAGTTTACTGGTATTGTGATTGATCTTTTCAGGGTGGAGACACGGGTAAAGTTGCCACAGAATCTGTATGCCAGTATATTGGCAATATCTGTTGCCTCAGTATAAGAGATACCATTGTGCAGTAGCTCAGAACATATGTTGGTATTGCCATGGAAATTCTTTACATAACTACAGGAGGCCTTGTGGTTATATTTACTGTGTGCTGCAATTCTGTTTTCACAGCTAGCTTTAGAGTATTTGATGAGGAATCTCATCTTTTTGTTGAGGCTGATAAGGGTTTTGTCAAGTCTTGGGACTTCACCTTATTCCATATCAGTTTCCTCCTTCTGTTGTAGAGTTCCTATGGGCAGGGGACCACCAGACTGGATTCCTTTTTCTGGAGGGGAACATCTTGTTTCTTTTTGGTATGGCAGAAGCCATGCATTTGTGTACGTGTTCGTACTGAATTGGTGTGTGATTTGGAGGTCATGCAACTAGTCTCCATTTGCATGGGTGCCGTGAAGTTATACCCCTCTGTTTTTAGAAGTCCAAAGTTAGCTTTGGAAAGGTTTTTCATGGTGGTTACCTTTGTATGGGGGTGGGAGGGATGTGGATTTCTAAGGTAATGACATTGTGGTCAGATCTAACTATGGCGAAGTTGACTATTGGTATACAGCAACAGTCACCCATGTTAGTAATGACTAGGTCAATGATGTTGCTACCTGTAGTGGGTGTAGAAATGAGCTGGTCCAGACCATTGGAATCAATGCAATCCAGGAAACAATGGGCATGTGCAGTGATACATGAGTAGCTTTCACAGTTAATGGAGGGGTAGTTGAGGTCAACCAGTATGAGTGTGTTAGGGTGGACAGTAACATTTTCCAGAGTGGTTAGGAACATGGGATTTGACTCTTGGGACATGGTTGGAGACCTATGGCAGGCTATGACTTGAATTGCTGTCTTTCCCTATGTTAGCTACACCTGCAGTATCTGTGATGCATTATGTTGGGCTACCAGTCTGGATGTGTGCACATCCTTTGTGAAGAAGGAATGCTTCGAGTGAGTGCCTTTTGAGATTTAGACCTGTAGTGTTGAGCAGCATGACCCTCAGATTGCATTTGTTTGTAGCTGTTATATATTTATGTGTATATGTATATATATATATATATATATATATATATATATATATATATATATATATATGTGTGTGTGTATGTGTGTGTGTGTATGTGTGTGTGCGTGTGTGTGTGTGTGTGTGTGTGTATGTATATATTTTACATGTATATCTCTGTAGATATATTTTGTGTCTAGATTTGTCCACATATATACATCATCATACATAAAGACATGTATATATAGAAAACCGGACTGATTCTACAGAATATTTTTCCTACTGTTGAATGACTCCACTGACTGATATGTTTGGAAAAGCATCAGTATTTTGCAGAGCTCATATGCTGTGGTGGTACATTGCTCTGACTATGGTGTACAGGGCACTGGGTTCAAGACTTGGCAGGACTGATAGTTTTTGTTGCAAGGCAGAACAGTTGCTGTTAGAGACAGAGGGATAAGGGCAGTATTTCAAAGAGGTTCCTATTTTGGGCCTATTGACCCCTATTTTGACATCCTTTGGACAGATTTGTTACAGCAAGAGGTTTGGGTATGTATCTGATGTACAACTGAAGTACATATATATGTAAATATATAAATATATATGTATATAAATATATATGTATGAATATGTCTTTATATATATATATATATATATATATATATATATATATATATATATATAAAATATATATATTATATATATATATATATATATATATATATATATAATATATATATATATATATATATGGATTCCATACACTTGGTTGAAAATTATTCCAGGCAGTTCACTTGACTGAAAGCTCACTTCACTGAAAGCTCACTTGGTCGATGTTCATTTGGTCAAAAATGGAATATAGCCCCTGCCCCACTGCAGTGCAACCCTGGAGTGAGAATATTAAATAAGGGAATGTGTGGGGGGCCCCCCACATTATGCTAACAGTTTTTACTAAACATATATATATATATATATATATATATATATATTTATATATCAATGCATTTTTAATGCATACACCTTCTTATAACAGTGAATACATTAAAATTATGTGGGAGGCTACACCCCCACACCCCCTATTGTGGGAGGCTGTGCCCCCACACCCCCCTTATTTAATATTCTCACTCCAGGCTTGCACTGCAGTGGGGCAGGGGCTATATTCCATTTTCGACCAAATGAACTTCGACCAAGTGAGCTTTCAGTGAAGTGCAATGCCTGGAATCATTTTCGACTAAATGAAATTTGATCAAGTGTATTGAATCCATATATATATATATATATATATATATATATATATATATATATATATTTATGTATATATATATGTATATATCTACATAGGATCTATATCAAAACATCGAAGTGCCAGAACTTTGAATTTTCTAATATCGAACCCAATTCAGTGAACGCTGACAACATCGAACATTCAGAACGGCAAATTTTTTCGTAGGGAAAAAATTTGCTGTTCCGAAACACATACACACAACACAAGCACACCAAACAAACAGCAAACCACACACATACACCTAAAATCTTGCATCTAACCCTATACTAAACTGTACATACACCACTATATATTCACTTACCTTAACCCAAACCCTAACCCTAAGGTCCGTCACTATTGCACACTCACCTCACCCACACCCTAACCCTAACTCACCTACCCAGCCCTAACCCTCACGTCCACACAGTCGCACACATACCTGACCCGCACGCTACCCCTAACTCACCTAACCCACCCTAACCCTCACGTCCACACAATCACCCATTTACCTGAACCCAACCCGTAATGTTCCACCACAGCGCTGAAAATAGCAAAGTGACAGAAACAGAGAACCAAATCTTTTCCCTGAGAAAAAATTCAGTTTTCTGCAGTGTTCGCTGAATAGGGTTCGATATTAGAACATTTAATGTTCTGAAACATCAATGTTCTAATATAGACCCTATATATATATGTATATATATATATATATATATATATATATATATATATATATATATATATGTATACATTTGTCTGTATTGATTTACTTTTCTATCTATACATGTATTTCTAAAAGTATATATTTTATATGTGTGTCTCTACATAAATGATGTATTTATTTGTCCATATGTATATGCACCTCTGTACACCTATACATTTGTATATGTATATACAAAATGTGACTAATTATATAGTATATTTTCCCTACTGTTGAAATGACTTTACTGAATGATATATTTGAAAAAACATCACACATATTTACATCTCAAATGACCTATTGGTAGCTTGCTATGACTATAATGTGCAGGGTCCTAGGTTCAAGACCTGCAGGGGCTGGTTATTTTATTGCTGGGCAAAACAAGAGCTGTTAGATACAGAGAGAGTAAGGCACTTTTAAGCAGTTGTAAGTGGGTTTGCATGGGTTTGTGCAAGTTTGCGCGGGTTTGCATGGGTTTGTGCAGTGCTAAACGATGCTAAGTTACGGTTAGCTATGCTTACACACAGTTAGCCCTATAAGTGCTTAATCTGAGTTAGCTTACCTTAGCACAGTGCATACACACTTACTCACACTTACCCCCCCCATGCTAATTTCTTTAAAAGAAAAGAAAAAAGGGATGATAGGAAAGTGGTGAAAAAAGGGGTACAAAGAGGGAAAAACAATATGAAATACAGCTAGGGATTTTTTCATAGATTCATAGATTAGTACTAGACTAACTGCCCTTGTGGGCCATTTTCAGCCTAGCCAATTACCCCATGTGAGAATCAAACCCTGCACCTTGTGTTTGTAAGGTAAATACCTTAACCATTATGCCAACATCCCACCCCGTGGATGTGGATGTCGATGTGCAGGATGGGTGTAGGGAAGGTCCACAGCTATGCATATATACAGAATTTGGAGGTAAATTTGGACACTCAAACCCCTGAGATTGGGGTGAGGACAACAATAGTGTGTTGTGAAGCCAGTTAGACCAGATTACATGTGTCCAGTGGACACTTGTGCGAAATGGACAGCTATGTAAGGGGTGACATTTTTTAGTGGGAACAGATTGTCCATTTTTTTCAATTTTATTGTTTTAGGTGAGAGTGGGATGTCGGGGGAGGATAGTAGTTATATCTGTGAAGGTAGTTTGGGTAGCTAGACAAGACAGACAAGACAGCAGACGGGTGGTATATGACACATGTGGGAGTAAACACCTTAGATGGGGAGGGGTGGTTGGTAATCGGACACCCAAAAACCCCCCAAATGGATATAGTGGGACTGAGGTCCCCATCCATGGGCAATCACCACTGCACCTTCACAGCCCCGAAGTTGGGTGTGATGGGGGCTGAGCAGGAGGGGCAGGATGACCCTCTAGATGTGTCTCACAGCCATCAAGCTGGTGTAGCAGATCTTCAAATTCCTTGTGGAGGTCACTACACACCTTGCTACACACCAGACACCGGACCTGGCTTCGGTTGACAGTATCCTGTCTGTGTCTGCACCCATGGGGGACTAGCCACACCCCCTGAGGCAGTTCCACCCAAAGGTGGTGCAGGACCAGCAGATGAGGAGGTCCCAGGGTGGGTCCCAGATGTGCTGGGGCCTGGTGCCACAGCCAGATGAGGCAGGAGAGGTGGATCCATTGGGATCGGCCTTCCCAGGCATGCTATGGTGTTGCAGTTGTAGAACATATGTTGGTTAGTCATGCAAAACACATTCCAGGATTAGTTATAACAGCATGCATGAGTATTCCCATTAACCCAAAACAACAGATTTGGAACAGTTGCATAGAACCATATCGGAGACCATCCATGTGCAACTCACAGTGGGCAAGACTGCTTTTCAGTTTATAGCATCCTACAGACCACCCTCTCAAAGTCAGGAATCCCATTCAGCTTTCCTGAAAACATTGGAGAACATGAAGATCTCTCCGAACACCATTATATTGGGCGACTTCAACTACCCAAACATTGACTGGAAGCACTACTCAAGCCCCAGCACCTTAGCCCAAAGATTCCTGGAAATTATAAACTCAAATGCTATGGAACAACTAGTCACCACTCCCACAAGAGGGGACAACATACTAGACCTGATCATTACCAACATGGGGACTCTATGCTCCACACCAGAAGTATATCCCTCATTGGTAAGATCAGACCATAAATTAATTTCACTGGATGTCCACATCCCGATCCCACCCCTAGCCCAGAAAACCACAGTGAAAAACTTCTCAAAAGCGAACTTCTCACTTCTCAAAACCGAAGTGGAATCCTTCAAGGCCACAGGGCCAGTGGAAACTACAGCCCAAACTGCAGAATCCTATATAAATGCATTCTACAGACATCTCCAGGAATGCATGGATCATGCTATCCCAAACAAAACCAAGACCCAATCATCCAAAGGCAGGCGTCCAGTCTGGTGGACCCCTGCCATAAATAAACTGTACAACAGAAGGAGGAAGCTACTACATGATAGAGCAAAATCCCTAATAGGGAAGGCATCTCTGATCAGTACTAGCAAAAAATTACAATCCCTCATAAAATCCTCCAAGGCCAGCTTTGAGAGAAAAATTGCACAGGACACCAAAGACAATCATAAGGCTTTTTTCAGTTAAGTTAGAAACTTGGGATGGAACTGCCAGACATGTGCTGAGTTGATTCTAACGACAAAAATACACTGACCCCCCAGACATCGCCAATATACTGGCAGACAGGTTCAGTGCGAACTTCTCCACCCCCCCCCCCCCAAAAAGCAAATATCTATCCCGGCAGGGGGCTGCCTCCCCAACATCTCAGATGCTCAGGTGAAGGCTGCCCTCTCCCACGCAAAAGCACTGCTTCCATGGGACCAGATGGCGTCCCAGGTTGCGTCCTACATGAACTACAAGAGGAACTAATCCCTCAAATAAAACAGCTATACAATCTCAGCCTCACTACAGGATATGTGCCCACAGAATGGCGTACAGCAACAGTGGTCCCACTCCACAAAGGTGGAGCATCTACGGACCCTGGAAACTATCGCCCCATAAGCCTGACTAGCTTAGTTTGCAAGGCTATGGAGAGGATCATCATGGAGCTCATAAACAAAGACATTGGGGACCTACAGACACTAGATCCTACCCAGTTCGGCTTTGTCAAGGGCAGATCCTGCCTTTTGAACCTGGTTGACTTCTTTGAAACAGTCACCAAAGCCATAGATGAAGGAAAGGTAGTCCACACAGCCTATCTGGACCTTGCAAAGGCATTTGACACAATACCCCACTCGGGCATCATAGATAAGCTATCCAGCTTAAATATAAACCCCTATGTCACAAGATGGGTCGCAAACTGGCTCAAAGACAGAACCCACAGAGTGAGAGTTGCTGGAGCCATGTCATACTCAAAACCGGTCACAAGTGGCATCCCACAGGGTTCTGTCCTGGGACCACTCTTGTTCGGTATATACTTTTCCGAGGTACAGGCAAACGTGGGAGGACTATGGCTCACCAAGTTCGCAGACGACTGCAAACTGGGCGCCATAATCAACTCTCCAGCTGACACAAACATCCTTCACAAAGGTCTCACAGAGACAGATAACTGGTGCCAGCGCCATGGTTTAAAGCTAAATGCCAGAAAATGTATAGTCATACCCTTTGGCAAAAACAATGTGCCCACAAATTACCACATAGGCGGAAACCCATTAAGTACAGAGAAAGTTATTAGAGACCTGGGGACCCAAGTTGATAGCAATCTCTCCTTTGAAAACCACATTGCCAAAGTGGTTAGAAAGACCTTCTACATAGCCCACCTCATCACGAAGGGTTTCACATCTAGATCAAGAGAGGTAATCGTGCCCCTTTATTCATCCCTCATCAGGCCCATCATAGAATACAATGCCCCTTTTGGGATGTACCTTACCCGACACCTGCAGCAATTAGAAAGACCCCAAAAGTATCTCACCAAGAGGATCAAGGGTCTCAAACAGATGCCATATACTGCTCGGTTAAAAAAACTCCAGCTCTACTCAGTTGCATACCGCCTACTTCGAGGCGATCTATGCCTGACATACAAAGCTATGTCAAATCCAGAATTAATGGACATGCTCCACCTCAGTAAATCTAAATCCCTTAGAGTCACATGCTTGAGGGACTTGAACCTCAGCACAGAAATAAATAGAACTTGCTGGAGGGACAGGTTCATAACCCAGAGGCTCCCTTCGCTCTGGAATAGAATTCCAGTTCATGTGAGGCAGAGCACCTCACTGAATCTCTTCAAGAAGAATCTCGATAAGTGGATGGGGGATCGTAGGTTTGTCCCAGGGATTACTCCTGTGTCACTATTAGACAGAGGCACAGTAAACTAAACCTTAAAGGGCACAGTATACTCAAATCAAGGGGTGGCGTAAGCCATACTGAATCGGGCTAGGCTTATAATTGCCCCAGGGCAGATAGCCTAGTATGAACCTATGAACCTATGAACCTATAAAACAGAACACATGCATATATGGAACCACAGTGGGCATTATAACACCATGCAGGTTACATTGATAGCGACAGGCCACCATTGATGGTATTTGAACAGGAGACATTTATAGAAAAACAGTTCAATTTGTAGAATAATAGGACACATGTCCCAACAACAGGTTTGGTGAAAAACATACTGATTGATTTATGTGCTTAGATTATTGGTGCAGATAAGGTGGGGGAGAGAGAGAGATGTCAGTTAACAACTGTATATGCTTAAAGTGCTCACAAATTTAATGATCATTGCTCTAATCATTACTCTCCAGGTATTACTTCACTTTACATTGACCTATGGCCTTGGGTTGAGCAGTGGTATGTTTGTACACCGTGTATAATTACATGCTTCTTACAGCTCATTCATACCTTTTCTTACCTGGCTGACCTGTGGAGGAAATATCTGTTAACACTACCTGACTGTTTCTACACATTCACATAGTCAAGGTTACATATGTGCAGTCATAAGTGTATGTGTGTGTGTGTGTGTGTGTGTGTGTGTGTGTGTGTGTGTGTATGTGTGTGTGTGTGTGTGTGTGTGTGTGTGTGTGTGTGTGTGTGTGTGGGCATGTGTGTGTGTGTGTGTGTGTGTGTGTGTGTGTGTGTGTGTGTGTGTGTGTGTGTGTGTGTGTGTGCATTTGTGTGTTTGTGTGTGTGTGTGTGTGTGTGTGTGTGTGTGTGTGTGTGTGTGTGTGTGTGTGTGTGTGTGTGTGTGTGTGTGTGTATGTGTGTGCTAGTGCCATAATCCACTTTGATTTCTATCAGTCACCCTGGGTAATGGCTGCAGTGACCACTAGCTGTGACAGTGTGACCCTTTAGGGACATTTCTTGAAGGGGACTACTTGGTGTATGTACTTCTCTTGCTGTCATTTGCAGCCTTGGGGTTGGATAATGTATAATTACAGGCTTCTTGCAGCTCATTTGTATCTTTTCTTACCTGGCAGACCTGTGGAGGGAATTTCTGTTAACAATACCTGATTATTTCTACACATATTCACATATTCCTGGATGAGATTTCTACACATATTCACATATTCTTGGATGAGATTATTCATACAGCTTAATAGCACTCCTGGGATTCGAGCCATGTCAGTTTGTGAAAAAATAGAACACAACTGTGTTTCATCACAATGAGCTACTAAGGAACTGCTGTTTTTTCTGAATGTTTTCAGTATAATAGTGTGTTGTTTGGACACTCTCCTTTGTAATTCTCATATTCATGCATGGCAGATGCTTGTTATAATCTGTAGTCAGACCTTGATATATTACAGTATGGAAAACAATGGTTAACACAGCATTACTATTCAGGGACCAGATCCTGTTACATGGAACATTTCTTATAGCTAATCTGTTAACATCAACATTACACATCTACATTCAAACTATCATATACCAAAGTACACAAAACAGTCTGGTGTTTAGAATTTTATTGACAGGTACTGCTACACTTTTACTGATATATATCCTCGACATCAGTATTACTCTGCTAATGTCTTGTTTATTCAGTACAAACAGTACACATTACTAACTACTGGTTGGTGACATTCTACTGCATTCTATTTATTAGCTCATACTACTGCTAGCTAGATTAGTTCTCCCCAGCCTCGCGATGCAGCCATAGCAGCCTGCTGGTATGGGCTTCCAAGTTCACAGCCCTCTCTTCTGCAGCTGTACAGGAGATATAGAAACATTTATGCATATGTTTCCATGTCATACTTAGGCTGGACTCTGATACATGAGAATTCATAGTGGTACTTACACAATGTTGGGACATTCCGCACCTGAGCATCTTGGACCCACTGCTCCAAGAGGTCCCTCTTCCTTTGCTTCAAGTCAGCATAGTGATGTCAGATCTGTTCACCAGTTCAAGGGATGCCAGTTGCACTGGTGAGGTCACCAGTGAGACTGTTGCAGGCCTCCACTTTGTATTGGGAGCCCTGGTACTGGTCCTGCAGCAGTCACTCTTCCTGTTTTTTTACGAGTCCAACCATGACCCTGGAGTCCTGAATGCCCCAATGTTGTGCCCGAAAGAGCACACCTTCTCCAACACCAGCCATACTACCTGCATTTATCAGCTACAAATGGCTATGGTTGTATTTCCACCTGTGGGATTTAAGCAGGGCTGGATTCCCATCCTTTGCTGTGATTGGTCTAATTTGAATATGCTGAGCTGAGCTAAGTGACTGGCAAACCCACTTTGCTGAGATAAGCATTGCTTACAGAGGTTGTGATGCCCATGCACTGGCCCAGCAATCAAAGATCCTCAATCCTCACCACTAACACCAGTGAGGGGCATCCATATAGGGAAAAGGATAATAAATAAACACACAGTAAAGTACAATTTCCCTTAAGAGCACACAGAGATCACAGTCAGTCTGAGGCTGGTTTCTCCTTTTCTCTCTAGATCACCAGTAAGACTCCCCACTGGGACAGCCATAGGGTCCATATCTCAGCCTAGTGGGCAAGCTAAAACTTCCAGAACCGTCTCTGTCCAACCACTGCTTTGTGTCTCTGCCCAAGTAGCTGACACACACACACACACACACACACACACACACACACACACACACACACACACACACTTTGAGATAAGAGCTATATACAACCACACAGATACTCCTGGAAAAGGCTGGCACAGGTTCTCCAGCTGTGCCCCTTTTACCCAGACTATATGGTAGAAATCACTGCCACCACCCAGCTAATATTTATCAGCTACTCAAAGGCCCTTATGAAAGGGTGTCCAATTATACTGTGCAATATTATTATCCAAATGGTCGAATGAGCAGTCAAGACTTATTTGGAGTGACTTGGTGCAATATCACTACACTATATACATGGAATATACTCTTACAGCTTAAATTATCTCTACCCAAAACAACCACAGTTAAAATGTTTAAAAATATTTTATAATAAATAATAAAAACACAAGACAATACTTCTTACTACACAGTGCTAGTCAAGAGTTCAGAGATCATGGAGAAATGCTTAAAATAATACAGCAGAAATGTTCTGACATCACAGAAAAACAAAGTAGTCTAATCTTCCTATTTCCTAGCTATACCTAAGAGAAAAAAACAGTTCTTAAATAAACTTACATACAGACACAGGCAGAGTGGTGAGTTGGATGTTCTCAAGGCAAATGCTTTCTTGCTCTCATTCTTTCTGTCCTTAAATTGATAACACAGTACCACTGATTCATTTCAGGTTACATCATTTCTTTCTGGTTCCCATGCTAACAGACTCTTAGAGGTTAATAGCCCCTTTGATCTTGCAGCTGGGCAGGAACCAGAGCAATAAAAGAAATTATACATGCAAATTCTAGCCATTAACTCTGGCCCAAAACAATAGGCAGAATGCCTTTAGACATCTTGGCTCCGAGTTTAGACATCAAATATTTGACTTATCAGCTTTGTTACAGCAGAATGCGCTGTTGTTACATTTTTGCAATTCCACATTTAACACCATTTTTTCCCATTTAAGAGAATGAGTCCATGGCTTATATTAATATTTACAAATGACAGAATTATCTGCAAAATTCTATCTGGCTAGGCTGGCAGCCTTCACCTATCTTCACAGAGGTAGATACTAAGCACTGTTTACCAGTGCACAAATCCACTTAGCTACATTAATTATTGGTAAACATAACAGTTTAGGCACTGTTTACTCCAGGTAAGCATAGCTGAGCATGATTAAGCGATGTTCAGCTTTCATTTTAAGGACTATCAAGAATGTGGGATCAATTGCTTCTTAATGCCATTTTACGATATGTATGTTTCCCTTCCATGACATCCCCCTATGTGCTTTCATTACATTACATTACATTCTTTTGTGGCTATACTGTATGTGGCACTTGTATTTATATGTGGGTTTCACATCTGTACAACACTGACACCTCACATTTGGACCTGCTACACTACCCTGGTCAACAAATATATATTATTCACTACCTATTTATAAAATGATATATTTTAGTCCTTTTTCACATATGAAAATGAATTGATTCTATTGAAACTTAAACCATGAATGTCTGCATGTTAAGCAAAAGCTATAACCACTACACTATTCCCCTTTGAATAGTTTGGCTGTATATTTCTACTTAGCTCCTTTAGATGTTTACACACTGCATAGCTGAGCAGCGTGCACACCCGCTCAGCTGCGCTTAAACTTTATTGGGGACAGAAAAGAAAAGTTGATATGGTGTTCTATTTTATTTTCCTTTACGGTATGCATATTGCTTTCTGCCTCTTAGGGCAGGACATCTGGACAAAGCGTGACCTGATGGGACAAATAGGGACAGATTTTATATATTGCTCTTGCCAACTTAGAGAGTTGATAGAATAACAGGGGCTTTGCATTGGCATAAATATTCTGAAGGGTATAATGTCTGAGACTCAACTGTCTCTCATTATTTTCCAACTTTGGACTTTAATGATTCTACACTAATTTGTCGGAAAACCATATATTTATGGAGAGTGGACCACAAATATGAGGCTAACATCTGGCATTCTGCGAAAATCTGTACAGTTGAGGGGTATGTGCGTGCATCTGCACACACTTCCTAATTCTACAGGATACAGAAGTGCCATATAGCACTTTAGCAATACGGGGGGAGGGTGTCACAGCAGCTGTGACACACACCCTGTATTGGTTTCCTCTTGCCACTTTTATTTCAGTGTCTGCGGACACTGAAATGATCTATTTTATGTTTCATTGTCCACGCACACAGAGATACTGGCATAATATTAGAGCTAAGCTCTAATATTATGCCAGTACAGTTTAGAAAGTGTTGTATGGCACTTTCTGAGTGCAGGGGGTGTGTTTAGTGTCCGCGCACTGCTCAGACAACAGCAGCATGCCCTCATGAATATTCGGGGCATGCTGCTGTCCTAGATGGCCACAGAACACTCTATGCAAAAATAACACTATTCTTGCATGGACCTTGATGAATCCCGGGGAGTGTTTTTGATTTTATGAAGTTGACATTTTGCCAGTCAACATCTGGTGTATTCAATTATAAGTAATATAACTATATAGATATATATGCAGAAACAAACACACACACATAGATGTATACATATATATATCAACTCCATAGGAACACTATCACAGAGAAAAAAAATCTCAAAAAAGAAGAATCATAGTCAATAAAGTAAAAAACACAGTACCAATAATGATTTCCTGTGACAAATACCAGACAACAGGTTTCAACTCATCCATTTGGAATCGAAGAGTTCTAGCCTTCTTCACTTTATTATTAAAGGAGAACCACACCCACAGATTAAAAAAAGCATGTTTTGCAGCAAATCTTGAACTTTTCTGCATTGCTAATTATTACCCCTGTATAACGTAAATGGTTACTGTTACTTTGTAATTTGTTATACCCCAGAATGATCTGAAGAAGGCAAAGCTAGCATTATTTTGTTTTACAGTGAATGGCTTTGCCTTCCTTATGTCATGTTAGAGGGACAGAAAGAAATCCTTAAGATGAGTGGATCATTTACTGTAGTTTTTTCTCTCATCAGTTGACAACTTTGCTGTGACTGCTTACCTTTCACTGGCAGCATCAATCTGCATTTTTAATTACTTTGGTTCCTCTGGTTTTCATTAGTGCCATCTCTGTTGCAGCATCTTAAGGAATGTTGAAATGACAGGCTTGAAAATTTAGCTGAGTTAATTGCTCAAAGTAACTGTAGTTCAATGTTCAAGTGTGAGAAATCTGACACTTGTGATTAATATGTGTTACTTTGGCTGAAATTGTTTGTGTCGCATTCAGTTTAAAACGTGGCTAGAATTAAAGTCTTTGATGTTAATCTTCTTTTCCCAACTCTAGAAGAAACATGCACTTTTGCAGATATTATGGTGCAGAAAAAAATGCAAAACCATATACTGACAGGAATTAAAAGTTAGGTTAACATATGTGCTTTCTTTCTTTGTGGCACTGAGTTTTATTACAGGAAAATACATTTGCATCCGAAAACTAAGCTTGAAAGTCCTGACTTTATTTAGACTCCAGGCTACACTATTTATCTGAGGTTTGATGCTGGCAATCTGTAACTGATGAGGCACATTTAAATGTCATTGTTTTCTTAATGGCTCTGTTGTTGAAATAAGTGATCTAAATTACTCTGCCACTCTTAGTAGCTGTTGTGATGTAACAGATGAGACAGATGCAGGAAAGAAAGGCAAACATAATTATTAAAGTACAATAAATGCTTTGTCAAAACTCGAATCCAAAGTCCAAGCAGGTAATCGAGTTTGAGTTTTGACAAAGCATTTATTGTAGTTTGTTTTGCGTGTTTTGGAAGGTGCATAATTATTAAAGTATGTTGACAGGTGGTGCAGTGGTGCAGCAGTTAGCATTATCACCTTACAGCAAGAGGTTTTCCGGTTTCATTCTTGGCTGGGGGTCCCTTCTGTTTGGAGTCTGCATGTCCTCTCTGCATTTGCGTAGGTTTCCTCTGGGCAGTCTGGTTTCCTTCCAGATTCCAAAGACATGTGAATGGAACCTTTCTCCCTGGACCTCTGCTGAAAATGGGCTCTTTTCCAGTAAATAAATATTTTTTCTGAATGAAAAGTGAATTACAGAGCAGATTTCTTTTTTAGTCACTTGTTGGGATTCTAAGTGCATTTAGAAGTCCATTATCAACTAGCCAAGCACAGCTTTTCAGTGAGGATTTCTTATATAGCAGAACAAAGCTCTCCTTCAGCTGTTGTCATTTTTACACATTTTCATGATATCACAGGCCCGTTGATGTATAGATAATTGTGATTACATAAGATGCTAATCTAAGTGTTTGTGATTTGGGCATCATTAATGAATTGTGACAATTTCATCCAAGTCTGTGAAACAGATTGCAATTTTCCTTTCATATTTAAATTGTTTCCATTTACAATGGATACCAGGGGTATCCAATGTATCTAAAGAAATCCCAATCCCTCCACACCACACACTCCAGAGAACTCATTCTCATTACCACAATCAACAGAACATGCTGGAGGGACAGGTTCATAATCCAGAGACTGCCCAAGCTCTGGACCAGACTTCTCATACATGTCAAGCAGAGCTCCTTGCTGTCCCTCTTCAAGAGAAATCTTGATGAGTGGATGAGTAATAGAAAGTGCACCCCAGGGATCAATGCAGTGGCTGTACTTGATAGAGGCACTGAAAACTAATGTTAGGTGGCATAATGCCAGGGCATTCCTATATGCTAGGCTTGTAAAGGCTCCAGGACCATTAGCCTAGTACACACCTATGAACCTATGAATATGTTTGCTTCATAGCTGTCAAGCTTTTTTCATGTGAATTAGAAACAAAATACCTAGGCCATAATTACTATTGTTACCTAATGATAACCTGTCAGTCAGAATGTTGAAAGATAAAAGAGGAGCTGAATTAGTATAACTTTTCAGAAGCTAAGCAGTGTTCAGCAGCATACTGCATTTTTATTTATGAAAGTAATGTTTCTTTGATTTGTCCCATAAGCTTATATTTTAGGTTAGAGAGCAACTTCTGGAAGTAATTTAATATTCTATGATGACTTCTGTCAGATACATTCATTCATTCATTCACAGACATATTCTGCCTGTTATGGACTCGAACCCAGGACCACGTTTTGGCAAATAGTGCACAATTACCCAAATGTGGAGACATTTGTTAGGTTAGTGTTTCATTCTTTTTCCTCCTCCTTGTTGTAATTATCCTGGTCTAGCTTAGACCTTAGAACACTGTATTTGTGGTTTTTCTGTGTTATCCCCATGTCTCTGTAGGTCTTATGTGTATAGTTTGGTTTTATCTCATCTCTCCAAATCACAGTGGTTTGACAGTGTTGAACGCTCAATGTATTTTGCATTTACCCTTGGTGTTGTGATGCCCATGCACTGGCTCAGCAATCAAGGAGCCTCAATCCTCACCACTAACACCAGTAAGGGCTGTCCATATAGGGGAAAGAATAATAGGTACACACACAGTAAAGTACAATTTTCCTTAAGAGCACACAGCGATCACAGTCAGTCTGGGGTTAGTTTCTCCCTTTCTTTCCAGTTCCCCAATAAGATTCCCCACTGGCACAGCTATAGGTCCAGATCTCAGCCTAGTGAGCAAGCTAAAACCTCCAGCATCTTCTCTGTCCATAGCTGACATACACACACACACACACACACACACACACACACACACACACACACACACACACACACACACACACACACACTTTGAGATAAGAGTTATATACAACCACACAGACACTCCTGGGGAAGGCTGGCACAGGTTCTCCAGCTGTGCCCCTTTTACCCAGACTGTATGGTAGTACCACTTGCCACCACCCACTAATAATTATCAGCTATTAAAAGGCCCTTATGAAATGGTGTCCAATTATACTGTGCAATATTATTATCCAAATGGTAAGTGCAACTGAACAGTCAAGGCTTATTGAAGTGGCTTGGCCAGTATCACTATATACATGCAATGTACTCTAGAGCTTAATTTATCTGTACACAAAACAGCCACAGTTGAAATGTTTAAAATATTTTATAATAAATAATAAAAACACAAGACAGTACTTCTTACTACACAGTAGTCAAGAGTTCAGAGATCACAGAGAAATACTTAAAATAATACAGTAAAAAAGTTCTGACATCAATACAGAAAAAACTAATGTAATCTTCCTAGTTCCTAGCTATATCTAAGAGAAAACAGAGTTCTAAAATAAACTTACATATAGAACACAGGCAGAGTGCTGATAAATTGAATGTTCTCAAGACAAATGCTCAATGCCCTCATTCTTTCTGTCCTTAAATTGATACCACAGTACCACTGATTCATTTCAGATTACATGGCTTTCTGGTTCCCAGGCTAACAGAAGCTCAACATTTACATTTTTAACATATCTTCTGTTATCTTACACCTGCAGGAAGCTACAGGAATAAAATATATTCCGCATGTAAACTCTAGTAATTATTCCTTAGGTTAAAACAATAGAAAGAATGTGCTAGCCCAGAAAGACTGACTTCAAGCTCTGAGATCAAAGACAGTCATGAAATGCTTGACTTATCAGCTTTCTTACAGCAGAGTGTACTGTTGTTACATGTTTTTCCCAGTTCAACATCCAATACAGTCTTTTCACATTTAAGAAACAAGCCTGTGGTTTAAATTAATATTTACAAATAACAGAATTATCTACAAAATTCTATCTAGCTAGGCTGGCAGCCTTCACCTATCTTCACAGATGTGAAATGGGGCATGGCTGAAAACAGTCTGGGGAGGTCATGTTTACTTGTCTGTTTACAAATAAATAAAACATTTTAAATCCTAGGCTGCATTCATCTGGCAGTATGAATCCAGGTCTGATCATGATAACATTTCTTAAAATAAAACTGCAATAATTCAAACTCTAAAACATCTGCAGGTATTTAATATAACATTATCATTTAATAGTGTAATAAAGGCCTGCACAATGTAACACTAAACAAGAAAATCTGGTCTGTTACAAGAAACATATGTATGGAAGTTGTAGTGGGTGCTTAACACTTGTCAGCCCTAACTGAAAAAAGGGCTTTCAACCACAAGTCTTGATTCACAGAAGTCCTTACTGATGTGTTAAAGTGCTGCACTTACAGCAGGCTTTCACCTAAAAAAAAAAGATTCTGACAGCACAAGAGCAAAGCATATCAATTGCTTTAGTTTTCTGCTAATGTAATGTCATGCTGTCCCTATGAAACTTACCTCTGAAGTTAACTCGTGAAACAAAAGTTGCACACATAGGTTTCACAGCCGCCAGTATAACTGATCTTGGAGAAATATGCTGCTTGCTTGCACACTTTCACTCTTCATCTTCCAGGTACCTATTTACTAGTCAATACAATTTAGACAAAAGGAGAGGGGGTCTTATTATTTTCTGCTCAGCTGTATAAACATAAATAATTACAGTGCTGTAAAACTAAACTTAAAAAGGCAGCTTGCATTTCTTAGCAGTACGTAAAATGAATGAGGAACTATTTTTGTATAATTTTACATCCTTGCACTATGCAAAATGAGAATATAATAGTGGGAGTTGTGCTTGAGTTACCCACTTGTGCTTCTGTTAGAATGCCCTCGTTTCACCCTTTTTATATAAATCCAGTACTTATGGATAAATACAGCACAATTCAGTGACAAGTCACACTGCTTCTGCTAGTTATTGATAAATTAATAAAAGTCAGTAAGTGACTGACCATAGTTAACGTAGCGCCTTAAAGAATAGTTGTGTTAATAACCAATTAGATTAACTGACTGAATGCATACTTTTCCATCAGATAGAATTGGGTCATGGGGCTGTAAAAATCCATGCAGGACTGCAAAAAAATTGCTGGTAAAGCTGGCACATTATTGACAACAGTAGCTTGTCAGCAGATGCTAGTACTGTGCAGTATAATTTTCAGTTCCTTGTTTGTATAAACTATAATCATATATGGCATTATTCTTAAGCAGTACAGCACATATGAAGACGTGCTGAGTACAGTTTGTTCCTGTAATGTCAGTGAGCAGAACAAACAAGAACACAGAAATATTATTTTCATCTCAGGTCAATGAGTAGAATAAACAGATTAACAAAAAAATTAAAATTTTTATTCAGTAGGAAAAACAGATTCGCAAAAATGTATAAGTTTTATCAAAGAGCCCTTCTTACCCCACCCACTTCTCTGGGGTTCATCATCTACTAGGTCTTATTCTGGAGTCCCATTCAAAATGTTTTGATGAGACCTATTAAGTTCTACGTGTGCATCTCTAGTGATCTCCATATTTCATCCATTAGTACAAGTACATAACTGTGTTATAATGAGCAGTTTTAAAGAATTCCATCTGTTCTGCATTATTGTGGTAACACTACTTTGGTGGCATATTTCCACAATAGGCAGCACTACTGCACCAGTTCAAAACATTATAGCTTGATCCTGAACTGGTGTGTCTGTGTGATTCTTATAATTTCCTTTTACCGTTGTTTTTTCCAAGTAAACTGGCTTCACTTAGCCTCTCAAAGGATTGCTGTTGATTGGCTACTCTAAGTTGTCTAAGCAAATGGACTTAGCACTTAATTTAAGAGATCATGCTAAATTACCAAATTAAATATGTAAACTAAAAAAAAAAAAGTTTTGTTGAAAATTTACTTAAAGTCATGATTATGCCATATTTTTTTGGAAGCTAATATTCGCTAAATTTGTCTGAAGGACATCTCAAAAAATATCACAGATAAACACTTTGATAATGTCATTTATATTTTGAAGTGAAACATGCTTATGGACCTCTATGTAAAAGCTAAAATATTCCCATCATTCTTAGAATCATTTTAATATGTTTGCATTGTCATGTAGATATACAATATCCAATTTTAAACAGTAGATGGACTTTATCAATAAATGTCTTCTTTGTGATTTTCTGAAAATAATTTCATATTATTTTTCAAAATATTGATTTAAAAAGTTTTTCACCTGGGAATTTTTTTTTACAAACTTGAGTCAGTAAAAATTGTTACTATGTATGATACAATGTGTAAAAGAGGTATAAATCATGCTGCTGAGATTACAGCTTAAGTTCTTTGTGATGGTAACATCTGTTTACTTTATGATTGCTACTGAGTACCATAGTTTGCATTCCTCTTAAAACTGGAACAGATAATGTTTATGGTTTAATTCAGTGATTTTTGTTTTATCTGCTTCTTTGAAATGTCGCACTAAAGTAAATAACATTATTGATGATGAGTGAAGTGGGAACTAAACCACCTATGCCCCAAGCTTATTCAAACAAATTTTGAGATCACATAGGTTTAATTCTCTGATTAAACAGTCACACAATAAAATACAATCTCTGAAACAAAAGATAATCACACAAAACATAAACATTATGGATGGTGAGCAAAATGGTAGTCAGTTCTTATCACTATAGTAGAAGGATCCAATCAAAGGAAGTGGACTTTTTGTACGAGGCTTGCTTGGTAGGATGGTACTACACAGTGATATGTGCACTAATTAAATATTCTAAGTGAGATAGGTAGTACTTCTGTGTTGCAAGCTGCACTTTAGGCTGCATAAATGTGCAGTGTAGTAACTGTGCAAGTAGCCACATCATTGCAGTAAAACATGCACAGAAGCACAATATGCAAGCCATACAGCAGCTGTGTACTACATTGTGCAGATCTTGCAAGGACAATAAAGGTGATTTCACCAGTTGATGCATCTTAATACTAAAGCAGGACTTGCAGCAGCTATGTTGTGCATTCTAGCACTTCCTCTGGCAGGATGGTTCAACATGCCATGTATAGCCAAGTAGCCATAAAATATTTCAAAATTATTCTAAGGGGATCCAGTATCTGCCTGGGATGACATGATCGACAGACCACGATGCTTTGCCAGAGATGGCCTGCACCTATCGCCCTTGGGATTCCAGATAAGGCTCTTGCCACCCCTATAGTGCCTTTTTTAGGCAAGGTTCAAATGAAAAATTCACCACTGTAACAGGTACAAGCAAGCAAAATCTGAGGATAATGCTACTCAATGCTAGAAGTCTAAACCTCAAAATGCATTCACCCGAGGCACTTCTTAAAATGGAGAACATCAACATCTGTGTGGTGACAGAGGCCTATTTCTAGGCTCCAGAGAGCACCCCTGCATTACCAGGCTAAAATTCATACCACACCTTTCGGCCACCTAACCTGGGCCAAAACTCTAAAGGCAGAGGCGTGTCCATATTCATTAAGGATATCCACACCTCCAGGCTAGTTGCTCAGCATAATGCATCCGAGATTATCCAAGTTCAACTAACTCTGGGCAGGACTGCAATCCAAATTGTAACTTGCGATAGATCCCCCATCATGCCCCAGGATTCCCACTCCTCATTTCTTGATACACTGGAAAATATTAGGGTACAACCCAACACCCTAATAGTGGGTGATTTTAACTACCCCACCATTAACTGGGAAAACTACTCATGTATCAACTCTTTTGCTCAACATTTTCTGGAATTCATAAATTCCAACACCTTGGATCAACTTATCCACACCCCGACCAAGAGCAGCAATATCCTAGACCTGGTTATTACCAACATGGGTGACTGGTGTCCCACACCAGAGGTCAGTTCCTCATTGTTCAGATCCGACCACAAGCTAATCACCCTAGACATCCACATCCTGCCTCCACCCCCCATTAGGGAAACCACCGTAAAAAATATCTCCAAAGCCAACTTCACGCTTCTTAAGACAGAAGTGGCAAACTTCACGACACCTATGCAGATGGACAATAGAGGCATGACTGCTGAATTTTACACAAATTCACCACCATACCAGGAGCAGGCAAGCAAAAACTGAGGGTAATGCTACTCAATGCTAGAAGTCTAAATCTCAAAATGCACTCACTCGAGGCACTCCTTAAAATGGAGAACATCCACATCTGTGCAGTGACTGAGACCTGGTTCAAGGCTCCAAAGAGCACCCCTGCACTACCAGGCTATAACTCATACCACACTTTTCAGCCATGTAACCTGGACCGAAACACCAAAGTTCCGAGATGTGTCCATAGTCATTAAGGATATCCACACCTCCAGGCTAGTTGCTCAGCATAATGCATCCGAGGTTATCCAAGTGCAACTAACTCTGGGCAAAACTGCAATCCAAATTGTAGTTTGCTACAGATCCCCCACCATACCCCAGGATTCTCACTCCTCTTTTCTTGATGTACTGTAAAATATTAGGGTTCAACCAAACACCCTAATAATGGGTGACTTCAACTACCCCACCATTAAGTGAGAAAACTACTCGTGTACAAACTCCTTAGCTCAATGCTTTCTGAAATTCATAAACTCCAATGCCCTAGATCAACTTATCCACACCCCCACTAGGGGCAACAATATCCTAGACCTAGTCATTACCAACATGAATGAGCGGTGTTCCACACCTGAAGTCAACTCCTCGTTGGTCCAATCCGACCATAAGCTAATCACCCTTTATATCCACAATGCGCTCCCATCCCCCATTAAGGAAACCACAGTAAAAAATTTCTCCAAAGCTGACTTCATGCTTCTTAAGACAGAAGTTGTGAACTTCATGACACCCATGCAGATGGACAATACAGTTACAACTGCTAAATCCTACACAAATGCACTCTATAAGCACTTACATGAGTGCATGGATTGTGCTATCCCAAACAGAACCAAGACGCTATCCTCCAAAAGAAGGAAGCCAATCTGGTGGTCCCCTGCCATAAACAAACTGTACAACAGAAGGAAGAAACTGTTGCAAAAGAGAGTAAAATCCCATGAGTGGAGGAGCTCCCTGGTCAGCCTCAGTAAGAAGCTGAGACCCCTTATAAGATCCCCCAAAGCTAGCTATGAAAACAAAATCGCCACTAATTTCAAGGACAACCACAATGCATTCTATAGCTATGTCAAGAATCTCCATGGCAACACCCAGATCTGCTCTGACTTACAGCACAAAGGCACGAAAATTACAGAACCAGCTGATATTGCTAACATCCTGGCAGATAGGTTCAGTGCTAACTTTACCCCCCCCTCACCCCCTAAAGGACCCATATCTATACAGGAAGAATGCAGAGTCCCTGTAATCACAACTACGCAGGTAAAGGCTGCACTCTCTAAACCCAAAAACACAGAATCCAAGGGAAAGGACAACATCCCAGGCTGCGTTTTACACGAACTTCAGAACGAACTGGCACCCCACTTAAGCACCATGTTTAATAATAGCCTCACATCAGGCTTTGTGCCCACTGAATGGGGCACAGCAACAGTTATCCCACTCCACAAAGGGGGAGCCACCACTGTTCCCGGGAACTATTGACCTATTAGCCTGATGAGCCTGGTCTGCAAGGCCATGGAACGTATCATCATGGAACTCATAAACAAAGACATTGGTAACCTCCAAATTCTGGATCCCACCCAGTTCAGGTTTGTGAAAGGCAGACCTTGCCTCCTGAACCTGATTGACTTCTTTGAGGCAGTCACAAAAGCTGTAGATGAGGGTAAGGTGGTTCACACAGCCTATCTTGACCTCACCAAAGCTTTCCACACCATCCCCCATTCTGGAATTATAGCTAAACTCACTAAACTAGGTATAAATCCCTATGTCACAAGATGGGTTGCCAACTGGCTCACTGACAGAACCCACACTGATAAAGTTGCAGACTCCAAATCTGACCTCAAAGCAGTGACAAGTGGAGTACCACAAGGTTCCGTCCTGGGACATCTCCTGTTTGGTATCTACTTCTCTGAAGTACAGGCTAACACAGAAGGCCTCTGGCTAATGAAGTTCACAGATGACTGCAAACTAGGAGCCATAGTCAAGTCCCCAAATGATGTGGACATCCTACAGAAGGGCCTCACAGAGACAGATGCCTGGTGTCAGAGCCATGGCCTCAAGATCAATGCCAAAAAGTGCAGTGTCATCCCCTTTGGTAAAAACTCTGTACCCATGAACTACCAAATAGGCAGTGATCTAATTAACACCGAATGTGTGATAAGAGACCTTGGGACCCAGGTGGACAGTAGTCTCTCCTTTGATAGTCACATCACCACAGTAGTCAGGAAGTCCTTCTACGTGGCACACCTCATCATAAAAGGGTTCTCATCCAGGAAAAAGAGGTCATTGTTCCCCTCAACTCGACACTCATTAGACCCATTATAGAGTACAACGCCCCTTTTGGAATGTACCTCACAAGACATCTATAGCAGCTGGAAAGGTCACAGAAGTACCTCACAAAGAGGATTACTGGCCTCAAACAAATTCCCTACACTGACTGCCTCAAAAAATTCCAGCTTTACTCCGTAGCATATAGCCTACTCCGAGGTGATCTCTGCCTAACATATAAAGCTATGTCAAACCCAGAGCTGTTGGGCATGCTACACCAAAAGAAATCCCATTCCCTCCTAGCTACATGCTCTAGGGACCTAAACCTTGTCACCACAATAAACAGAACATGCTGGATGAATAGATTCCTGTCCCAGAGACCTCCAATACTCTGAAACAGGCTACCCATCTATGTCAAGCAAAATTCTTCATTAGAACTCTTCAAGAAAAATCTTGATGAGTGGATGGGAAATAGGAAATACACCCCGGGGATCACTTCTGTGTCTCTGCTTGACAGTGGCACAGGAAAATAACTTTCTTGGGTGGCGTAAGTCAGGGAACCTTGTTGGCTAGGCTTACGTAGGCCCTTGGGCCGATAGCCAAGTACCTACCTATGAACCTATAAGCACTTACACAAGTGCATGGATTGTGCTATCCCTAACAGAACCAAGATGCTATCCTCCAAAAAAGGAAGCCAATCTGGTGGTCCCCTGCCATAAACAAAGTCTACAACAGAAGAAAGAAACTTTTGCAAAAAATAGTAAAATCCCATGATTTGAGGAACTCCCTGGTCAGCCTCAGTAAGAAGGTGAGATCCCTGATAAAATCCTCCAAAGCTAGTTCCGAAAACAAAATCACGATTGATTCTAAAGACAGCCACAAAGCATTCAACACTCAGATCTGCTCTGAGTTACAGCACAATGGCACTAAATATACAGAACAAACCGATATTGCCAACATCCTGGCAGATAGGTTCAGTGCTAACTTTACCCCCTCTCACCCCTTAAAGGGCCCATCTCTATACAGAAAGAATGCAAAGTTCCTGTAATCATGAATGCTCAGGTAAAAAACACACTCTCCAAAGCCAAGAACACAGCATCCATGGGACCTGACAACATCCCAGGCTGCGTTCTACATGAACTGCAGAATGAATTGGCACCCCACCTAAGCACCATGTTCAATCATAACCTCCCCTCAGGCTTTGTGCCCACTGAATGGTGCACAGCAGCAGTTATCCCACTCCACAAAGTGGGAGCCACCATGGACCCTGGGAACTACTGCCCCATTAGCCTAATGAGCCTGGTCTGCAAGGCCAGGGAGTGTATCATCATGGGACTTATAAACAAAGACACTGGTAATCTCCAAACTCTGGACCCCACCCAGTTCGGGTTTGTAAAAGGCAGATCATGTCTCCTAAACCTGATAGACTTCTTTGAAGCAGTCACCAAAGCAGTAGACAAGGGTAAGGTGGTTCATACAGCCTATCTAGATCTCGGCAAGGCTTTTGACATCATCCCCACTCTGGAATTATAGATAAATTCATCAAACTAGGTATAAATCCTTATGTCACAAGATGGGTTACCAACTGGCTCACTGACAGAACCCACACTGTGAAAGTAGACTCCAAATCTGACTTCAGACCAGTGACAAGTGGAGTACCACAGGGGTCAGTCCTGGGTCCTCTCATGTTTGGCATCTACTTTTCTGAAGTACAGGCTAACACAGAAGGTCTTTGGCTAATGAAGTTTGCAGATGACTGCAAACTAGGAGCCATAATCGAAACTCCTAATGATGTGGACATCCAACAAAAAAGCCTCACTTTGACAGATGCCTGGTGTTAAAGCCATGGCCTCAAGCTCAATGCCAAAAAGTGCAGTGTCATCCCCTTTGGTAAAAACTCTGTACTCATGAGCTACCACATAGGTAGCAGTCTACTTAATACTGAAAGTGTGATAAGAGACCTTGGGACACAGGTGGACAGTAGTCTCTCCTTTGATAATCACATCGCCACATTGGTCAGGAAATCCTACTACGTGGCTCATCTCATCACAAAAGGATTCTCATCCAGAAAAAAAGAGGTCATTGTTCCCCTCTACTCATCACTCATTAGACCCATTATAGCGTACAATGCCCCTTTTGGTATGTACCTCACAAGGCATCTACAACAACTGGAAAGGCTGCAGAAATACCTCACAAAGAGGATTACTGGCCTCAGATGCCCTCTGCAGACCATCTCAAAAAACTCCAGCTTTACTCCGTCACATATCGCCTTCTCAGAGGCAATCTCTGCCTAACATACAAAGCTATGCCAAACCCAGAGCTGTTGGACATGCTCCACTTAAAGAAATCCCAATGCCTCTGAGCTACACGCTCTAGGGACCGAGACCTTGTCACCACAATAAACAGAACATGCTGGAGGGATAGATTCCTGTCCCAGAGACTTCCCATACTCTGGAACAAACTACCTATCTATATCAAACAAAGCTCCTCATTAGCACTCTTCAAGAAAAATCTTGATGATTGGATGGGAAATAGAAAATTCACACTGGGGATCACCTCTGTAGCTCTGCTTGACAGGGGCACAGGAAAATAATTTTCTTGGGTGGCAAAAGCCAGAGTATCTTTTTGGCTAGGCTTATATAAGTCTTAGGCCCAATAGCCTAGTACCTACTTATGAACCTTTTGGGGGGGCACTATAATATGTCAGAAAGGCTTGTGGTTGGAGATGAAAATAATAAAAATAAGTATATATTTTATTATTTTCTAACTCATCACTGGTAGTCATATCCCAAATGCTACACAATTTCCTTTTTGTGAGAGTATCCCCACTTTCTGATTGTATTACTCCAGTTTTTATTTTTGCACTATTTGCCTACACTGCTTGTCAATCATCAACCCCCTCCATAGTCAGTTGGCCTATTCTCCATCACTGAGGTGAGTGTCGGCTTAGCCGAGAGGGGCCATCATCCATGTAGCCATCAGCTGGGGTGGTTTGCGATTTTCATCTTTTTAATTAATGCTTCCTTAATGTATGCATCTAGCAAACACTGAGGAGGGGCATGCAATGGGATGGCAGTGGAGGATGTCTCCTGACTTTAGCAAGGAGCTTTCTCCTCCAGGAATCCCTGCCCTCTCCCTAAGGCATTATCTGTCAGTTTTCTGGTGTCCACCAGGAAGCTAGCACCACCACATGTGCCCCAGTGTTTATGCAGCCTCCCCATCCCCCAGAAGAGGCGAGCATGTCATGCCCCTTCACTCTTCCCCTTGCCAGCCTGCCTTGTGGAATGCTAGTTGAACCCTGGTCACCAGGGAGACAGTCAGGAATCCTTCCCATGTACAATGGAGCCAGACTACTACTGCAGTCATTCATTGCTATTACTTAGACTAATATACAGCCTTCTTGGTTTAGATAATGAACTAGCATGTCTGACACTGACTCAGGCTCCCTATAGGAATAATCATGAGATGGGGTAGGTAATACTGGTTGATCCACACATTTTCTTGTTCATTTTGTCTTCACAGTCATGAACACTTAATGAGGTCTCAGCCTTCAAGGTTTGGTTTTCTATCAAGAAATCATTGCTGGATGGGATATTTCTACTAACTTCCAAGATGAAGCAACCCTGGCATTGGTTATGTGATTAGCACCTATACAAGAGGTGTGCATGAAAGATATGGGACTTTGCATCCCACAAAAATAACATTTTTACATTTTTGAAGAAACAGGCTTTCATGCTGCGTGCTTCCTATATAAATTAGATGTTCATCGTGCATACAGCTGCAGTCATAACAGATGGGTTCTCCTGCCGTCAGGCGGGTCCTCTGTCGGCCGAATTCCAAAGTCTAGGTCCGGCGTCGGTTGTCGTCGCTTCTTCCCTGACGTCAGTGCGACAGGGGTATAAAAGAACCAGCCGATGCCATTTACTTCAGTCTTTCTTGCCGTGCGGTGCCCGAAGCAGAAGCAGTTCGCAAGTGCCGGTCGGCCAGCTCCTGAGATTACGAAAAATTTGGAACCGAAGTCTTCTTAAAAGCTAAGTACCCCGTTGGGGAAACTTTTTCTTGCCTCTGACCGATGTCAGACAAAGTTAATAATTGTATTTCTTGTGGGAAGCAAATACCGCATAAGGATTTCCATTCCCTCTGTATACCTTGTTTAGGCCCAGACCACGACGTCTCAGTCTGTCGCTTTTGTGCTACAGTCAACAAATGCACTATTAAGCGTCGGGTGGAGTTCGCCCAGCATTTTTTTGGGAAAGCATTTAACTATACTATGTCATCGGATACTCCGACTCCGGTTTGTCTAAAAAACGCAAAGACAAGGACCGACACTTGAGGTCCGCGGCCTCTACCGACACCACGCCAAAGCCGACTACTCGTGGTCCGGTTCTCAGCGAGGCACCTACGCAGCCCCTGATTACCGACGACACATCTTTGGTGGTGTCTCCTGTACCCAGGGTCGCAGGCTCCTCGACCCACACCCTGACTACAGATACCGAAGCCACGCTTGGCGGTGAAACACAGAATGTGGACAGGTCCACCTCCACTCAAGGTGTCTTCAGACCTTCCTCTTCTTTCTCCATCAAGGCTTTCACCAAGTGTAAAGCTACCATGCACCCTAAGAGACCAGCTACACAGGGCCCATCTCCATGCCCCATGCCTAAGAATCAGATGCTTAAAATGGCTGAGGATTTAATTACTCTAATCAGAGGTTCTCAGCCACCTCAGGACAAAAGACCCAGAGTGGAGGAGGATTCCCCCACCTCTGATCAGGGCTCCATTATTTCAGAGCACTCTGATTATCAGGAACAGTCTTACTCCCCTTTTGAAGACTCTGATGCAGAGGAGTCTATTCCTTCTGTATTCCCCCCTGAGGATTACTCATTTGGTGAAACTCTGCATACCTTAAGGGAACACTTCCACTGGGAAGGCCAGGATTATTCAGATTCCAAGAAAAGGCTCAGGGAATTTCTTTTGTTACCCCAGCACAGGCCTCTGGCTATACCCCCTGTCCTGGACATCCTAGATGATGTTTACTCGGAGGCCTGCCTTAACCCGGACTCTCTTCCTCCAGCTCCAGTTAAGCCTGACAGGTACTACAGGGTTCCTGACTCACATCAATTTCTATACAAAAGCCATGCTGCTGACCTAGAAACCATCTCACAGGGGCCCAAGGGAGTTAAGGCCTCCATTGCCAAAAACCCATTGCCTTCCGAGAGAGAATCCAGATCCTTAGAAAGGTGGGGAAAAAAGGTATATACCTCAGCTACCTTATCCATGAGGGCCTTAAACTGTCAGTTTCATATGCTAAAATACCAACAGTTTCTGTTATCTCAATTGAAAAGTAAAATGTCACAACCTGAACAACCAGACATGAAGGAGTTGCAGGATTTGATGCATAGTGCAGAAAAAGTGGGTAAACATACCTTACAATGTGGTTTTGATGCTCTAGAGGCCTCATGTAGAGCTGCTGTTACAGGCTCAGTCATACGTAGGCATGCCTGGCTCAAGGAACAAGCCTTGCCTGATCATGTCAAAGCTAAATTACTAGATGCCCCTCTTCAAAAGGATGTACTTTTTGGGGCAAATGCTGAGGAAGTATTATGGAAAATGGAGGAAAAGGCTAAATCAATGCAAACTGTGAAAGAATTTCTGCAGGTGCAACCCCCACTTTTTAGTAGAAATTGGCCTTCCAAAAACTGGTCCTTTCCTGCCACAGACAGACCCCAAAGAGGCAGATACAGGCGCCCGAGGGGCAGAGGACAATCACAAGGCTCGTACAGAGGCAGACAATGGCAAGCTCCTACACAAAGAGGTGGTGAGGACAACTCGCAATCTTTCAGAAAGCAAACACAATGACTTTTCCCTTTGCATGCCAACCAGGTCTCAAATGGCAGCCCCCTTAGGAGGAAAGCTGGCACTATTCTCAAAAAATTGGCATGTTGTCACAAAGGACAAATGGATCCTGGACATTATAAACAGAGGCTACAAATTCCATTTTCATACCCTTCCAAAAATGAAAGGCATGCCAAACCTGCCACACAATCAAAGGGCAGAGGCACAAAAGCAAATTTCAGATCTTATAAACATGAAAGCTATTCAAAAGGTACCTACACACGAACAAGGTCAAGGTTTTTATTCCAGGCTATTTCTGGTGCCAAGGAAGGGAAAAGATTGGAGACCTATTTTGGATCTTTCCATCCTAAACACATTCCTACTCATACCAAAATTCAAGATGCTCACTCTACAGCAACTTCTTCCCATGCTGGGCAAGGAGTCTTGGCTGGTAACATTGGACTTCAAGGAGGCATACCTGCATGTCCCAATCAGACAAAATTGCAGAAGATACCTCAGATTTCTTGCAGGTTCAACCCATTATCAATTCTCTGCATTGCCCTTTGGCTTATCTACTGCGCCCATAGTATTCATGAAATGCCTGGCATCAGTAATTGCCTACTGCAGACTTCAAGGGATACAAATATACCCTTATTTGGATGACTGCCTGATCCAAGCTGACAGCAAGCACATTCTTCTGAAACATCTGGCTTATGTAATAATGTCATTAAACTCTCTGGGATACACAGTCAACAAAGAGAAATCAAGATTAATACCCTCTCGGAAGATAATTTTCCTGGGTGCCAATTTGGACACAAACACCCAGATGGCCTACCTCATGCCAGAGAAGCAGGAGCAACTAATTCAATATTTCAGAACACTGGCAAATTGCACCAGGCTGACTGCAAGGAAAATCCTGCAGGCTCTGGGATTCATGGCATCTTGCATCTTACTAATCCCATGTGCAAAGCTGCATATGAGAAAACTACAATGGTACCTAAAAAACATATGGTCTCAACACAGCCACAGTTTGGAAACAATAATACCACTAATTCCATGTCTGCAAAAGAAATTTCTGTGGTGGGCTCAAGCATGTCAAACAAACACAGGTCTTCCATTCAGCAAGCCTCAAGCAAATCAAGTCATCACAATGGATGCCTCGGACTACGCCTGGGGGGCGCACATGACAGACCAGTGCATTCAGGGCAAATGGTCCCAAAAAGAAAAGCACCTTCACATCAATCAAAAAGAAATGCTAGCAGTAATAAATGCTATTATAGCTTTCAAGGACCTTCTACAACCAGGTCAGCTATTGATAAGAACAGACAACACCACAGTTATGTGTTACATAAACAAGCAGGGAGGAACACATTCTTATCCCCTATGCAGACTGGCCATGTCACTTTGGAACATGGCCATGGACTTACAAATGGAACTACAAGCACAGTACTTGCCAGGCAAGGAAAACACGCTGGCAGACAACCTAAGCAGGAATATGACAGATCCACACGAATGGAAGTTGCATCCGAAAGTTTTTACAGAAATAATCAAAGAATGGGGAAGGCCAGACATAGATCTCTTTGCCTCCCACAAAAATCATCAATTGACAAAATTCTGCTCAAGGATCTTCCATCCAAAGGCCTGGAGAGTGGACGCTCTCTCTTTCAGTTGGACATCAATGACAGTTTATGCCTTCCCACCTCTTCCTCTGCTGCCCAAAGTCCTATTGAAGACCAGAGCAGACAGACCAAAGATGATCCTCATTGCTCCGGACTGGTCAAGGCAACACTGGTACCCACTCCTGAGGAGCCTGACACATTCCCCACCATGGACCCTGCCTCTAATGCCTCTTCTTCTGACTCAGCACAGCTTCAAAACTCTTCACAGTCAGCTGAAAACACTCAATCTAGCCACATGGAAGATTCCTTAGCATCGCAGCAGGCCCGGCTCTCCAAGGAGGTGCAGGATGTCATTTTGGAGGCCAGAAGACCATCAACTAGAAAAGCTTACTCTGCAAAATGGAAATGTTTTTGTGTCTGGAATGAGAAAAAGGGCCAGAGCCCTGGAAAACTGAATTTACCTCAAATACTACAATATTTGGCTGAACTGCTAAGCAGTGGACTTTCGTTCTCCTCCATCAAAATCCATGCCTCAGCCATTTCTGCAGAATACAACTCTGATCCACCTTTATTCTCTCACCCTCTATTAAGACAGTTCCTCAGAGGGGCTAAGAATTTAAGACCTCCAAGGAAATAACCAATACCTGCTTGGGATCTTAATTTCATTCTGGAAAAACTGACTTTGCCTCCTTTTGAGCCAGCTGCCTCATCAGATTTACAATATTTGTCCTGGAAAACAGCTTTCCTTCTAACTATCACTTCAGCTCGTAGAGTTTCAGAACTACAGGCTCTTATGGCTGTCCAGCCTTTTATCATCTTCCATCAGGACAGAGTTTCATTACGTACCAACCCGTCCTTTATGCCTAAAGTGGTATCCAGGGTAGCTTTAAATCAGGCCATACATTTACCTACTTTTTATCCTAATCCTCAAAACAAAGGGGAGAGATTACTGCATTCCTTGGACATCCACAGACAACTGCATTATTATTTGGACAGAGCAAAACCTTTCAGAAAATCAGAACAGCTTTTTGTGGCCTATGCGATAGGAGCTCAAGGAAAGACAATTTCCAAACAGACAATCTCAAAATGGATAGCCCACTGCATACGCTTTTGCCATTCCTTTCATGGCAAAACTGTACCTACAGGCATTAGAACTCATTCTACCAGGGCCACAGCCACCTCTGCAGCCTTCCTCAGAGGAGTTCCTACCAAGGATATTTTAGAAGCAGCTACTTGGAGTTCTGTGCATACCTTCTCCAAGCACTACAACCTACCATTATACTCCAAAATCTAGAGCAGGCTTTGCCACTGCAGTCTTGCAGGGCATTTTGGCTCCTCCTAGTTCCACCTAGTGCCTACCACCCCTTTCTTAGCTTTGGGATTCTACCCATCTGTTATGACTGCAGCTGTATGCCCGATGAACATAGTACAGTTTTGTACCTACCATAAATGTAGATGTTCGAGTGCTAATACAGCTGCAGTCCAGGTTTCCCTCCCTCCTTCCCCTCTTGGGGTATTCTTTTATGGTGTATTTGCTTGCAACTACTGGTCTTTGATTATATTGCATTGCATTATTACATAATTTTATGTATTGCCTTCTTTCTGGGGGCACCTGACATCTGGGGCAAGAAAAACTGAAGAAAATGGCGTCGGCTGGTTCTTTTATACCCCTGCCACACTGACGTCAGGGAAGAAGCGATGACAACCGACGCCAGACCTAGTCTTTGGAATTCGGCCGACCGAGGACCCGCCTGACGGCAGGAGAACCCATCTGTTATGACTGCAGCTGTATTAGCACTCGAACATCTACATTTATGGTAGGTACAAAACTGTACTTTCTGTAACTTTCATTTGTTAAGTTTGTAAGGAATACCTTCATGAACAAATTATCTCAGCCATGAGTCAACCCAGCATCATTCATACCCATCAAATAATTATTTCAACAGAATACACATAAATACAGAAATAATGACAACCTTTTTAAAATATATTTTCTTTAAACGTTGAGCCATTAAAAGATTTAATGTTGATATGCTAATTTTTTTGTTTTTGGTTTTCTTTTATCAGAAGCCAACCTAAGTTGCCATTCTGCTTCTTTGTTTTCTAATAATGTATTAAAATTGTCTATAAATTCTCCTATGGGAACATAGTCCAGGACATAAAATGTGAATTTCTTAAAGTTACAACACTCTTTTGCATGTTTACCTAAGGCATTCCTCAAATCACATTTTTTAATAGCAGTAATAGGTTTGTATATTCTTACTTCACAATCTCCTCTGTATATATGCAATATGTTTAAGGCGGTCTGAACTGCTGTAAAGGCACATTATTAATACTACGTGACTGTTGTTCTTGAAAGGCTAGCTGATTTCATTGGAACAGATTAGCAGTATTGTGGTCCCTGTAGTAAAAGCTCTTCCCCACGTCTTTGGAGTTCTAGGTCATTCCTGATCCCTTTTCACAGTACATATGGAGTAATCACGCAGTCTGCACATGTTCTATGAACACTCTGGTATTCTAGCAAAAACAACTCTGCAAAATTATCTATATACAGATATTGTAGGTATTACTTTTATATACATATTGTACATATCTTTACACTTCTGGCATGGGTTTTATTAAAAAAAGGTCCAGAGCTGTGATCACTTACCTGTTTAGCCAATGGTAAATAAAAAAAAAATGTAAGATAATGAATGCCAATGCTGAACTATGGAAGTTGATGAAAGTTATGGTGTGAGTACATTACCAAAGTTTTGCAGATACTCCAGTATTTAAAGACATTAAATATTTCCATACACAGTTTGCATAAAATTCCACAAGACCACTGTGTTTTGTGTTTTACAGCTCTCTTTTGCAGCCTGCATCTGCTGTGTAGTACAACACATACAAATAAAATATTTCATGATTTGTAAAGAAAATGGATGCTCATACCACATGTGGAACATGTATTACTATACAAGTGCCATGTAGTTTATTGGTTAGCTCTTGGAATCTAGGAACAAAATGGCGGTCCCCAGATGTAAGAAAATTAAAGAAAATAACAACACAGAGGTAATTTACAACAATGCTTACATGAATGACAGATATGTCATAATCTTTGTATCATGGAATGTAGAAGAACATAAGGATTAAGTAACTTGAGAGTCAGCAGTTGTAAAGTTAGATCTCAAGGAGAAAGTTGAGTTTAATGGCAAAAATGAGAAAGAACTGAATAAGTCAAGGGTAGCTGTAAGAAAACATTTACCATGGAATGCCTCACTTTTTAGCTATGGCATTTTAGAGGAGGAAACAATTTAAGAAGTGTATAGATTAAGATTTTAGAAACATAAATACAGGTGTGAGAGGTGTGACAGGTGATACAACAGGCATTAACCTGTACACCAGTAATAAGTACACACCATTATGCATTGTAATCATGCTAATCACTCTTCCTGATACAGGAATTAATTTCTTTTCCTTTCTTAAATAGTTAGATAGATAGATACAGATACAGATATAAAACTATCTATCCATCTATCTCTCTATATCTATCCATATATTCCTGTAAGACAACTTTCTTCTTGTACTCTACCCTCAATTTTATTCAACATTCTGATAGGTGTATCGCACACTTTTAATGGAACTCATATCTCCTGAAGTTTGTAACTGCAAAAACTGCAATTCTGAACTGTTCTGAGCAAATAATACACTGACAGATTTTTTTTTTTTTGTGGAGCCTTTGTTTCTCACACCTCCTCATGCAAAGGGCTTTATTTATATCATCTTATATTCTTACCCCTAGAGTTACCTCAGTTTAAGGTTAAAAATAATTGTACAATGGTAGCTTGTTAGTATTCAAAAATGTGCACACAGATTGGTCAGCCCAACCACTGTGCCTGTTGCAAAATTCAGCATACACCAATAGAAAAAAGTCTGGCTGTTGGACTTTCTTCTGTTACTATATGCTATGGAATTTAATCCATGATGGCATAAATTTTGCTATTCTCACAGCTTTCTAAGTTAGTAAGAGCAACTTTTTACAGTAGGGTCCTTTGCCCCCTTATTTAAGGCTTTGAACATTTCTTGAGCTAAGAGATCGAAAGGTACATATGGAAGGCAGAAAAATACATGGAAAAGCAGGTACATTTTGCAAAATGCAAAATTATAGAAACATACCTCGTTTTCCTTGTATTTGTACCCTGCATCTCTCATACCTCTAAACTGTCCAAATTTTACAGTTGTTTTTTCAGAAAAAGAAAAAGCAACAGAGATCTTCCTGTCTTCATTGCTTGCTTTCCAAAGCACTAATGTCCCATACGCATGTGCAGTGCATCAACAAAGTGAAAGAATGCGGAAGCAATAAAGAGGAACACCATGGGGCCATTATGCAAAGACTTTATTTAAGAAAAGTAAGTAATTTCTTTCTTAAATAAAGTCATTGTATAATAACAATAACCAGCTCATGGGTATATTGAAGATTTACCCATGGCTGGCCTTGTTTAATCACACAGGCTTCGCCCTCGTGATCACACCACTCCAACCATGGGTAAATCTTCACTGTACCGCACGCACTCTTCAGTCCTGTGCTTACTGTGTTTTTTGCTCTTTTTTCCCACAGCAGTTTTCCATTCATCTGTTACCCTTAACTTTCAAATATTCATACAGTTTGCTATCCACTTCACTACTATCGACCCAATCATATACTCTTTAATATTCATACCAGCCATGTATAATGTACACATAAAAGCATTTCTAAAATAAGCTATCTACAAGAAAAGTAAAATAAAGTGCGAACTGTTAAAGCATATTATTAACTCTATGGAGACTGTGGGTTCCATCTGCAATGACTGTATGTCTCATCTGTATCTCTGGTTTTGCAAAATTGCTTTGTGGTTTCCTAATGTGCATGGGAATCCTCTAAAGGCTCTCTGAGACTGTCATCCATGTGACCTTGTGATCTCAATTATATCTGCCCTCACATTACAAATGTAAGTGGTCATGATCCTTTTAAAAGTTGCATTTAGTCTAATGGTCTTCTCCTTTACACAACACTGAAGAATGACAGCAAAAATGATATCCTCCTTCTGTAATACTTTTTCAGATGAAATATAGATAAACATCCGTCCTCATTTTCTCCCTCCTTATCTCCTTTTTCTATTTGCTTTAGGTAATGGCTAAAATTATTTTGACAATGTATTGCATTATGGTATCTGATCTCATTTCTTAGCTATGTAACGCAATAAGACTCATTAAACCACTCTTCAGATAATTACTGGTTTGGTAAATGATTATAGCCAATGCACATTATTATTTATAATGTGTATAATTTTGTTTTGTATATTGAAAATGAATCTTTCGATGAAGACAATATCTATGAATAATGCACACAAAGGAGGGAATTCTAGCAATATGCGTGGCCGCTTTCCAATAATATAACAGCAATGCAAATTACACTTATTTAAAAAAATGAAGGATGAGATCAACGTTAGATTAAGCTGAGTGCAATTCTGCAGTTTGCTTGCTTATCGAAAAAATGCAAATGTAGCAGTCATTAATTTAGTTATTTTGCCATGCATTGCTACATTTTTTATAACTGCCACTGTAAACAGCAGGAATTTTACTTATGCAGATGATGTAAAGATTTTTAGGCTGTTACTCAGATGTTGAACACAGTCGCATGCATTTATCTGCAAGGCCTTAACAGAGTAGTTGTAGCAGTGATGTCAGTTTTGTCTTTGTTGAAGTGGCTATTTCTGAAAGATTTCAAAACAGAAAGGTCAGTCAAAAGAGAAGGGATACAAGAGCCTTTGCAGTGTATCTCAGTCAGCAAATGCAGCATCTAGGCATGAGACATGGTGTATAAAAGGTGGTGATTTAAAAGAACTTGCAGGACAATACGTTGAGCCTTTTTCTGTAGGCAGTAATGGCTAGAATTATTATAAGTGCTCACATTGTAAACAGGCTGGTTATCTGGTTATGTTTTTCCTCAGACTGCAAAGTTAGCTAAATAGATTATGCTTGCACTGGGGAGATAACACACTACCTCCATATCTGTTTATAATTACTGGGTATATGTGATACTTTTTAGAGCTTTTCACTGCCATGGTATGATACCTGGTGATTATTGAGAACACTGGACCTCACCAGTCTGTGTATATCGGTCAGAATGTTACTGTACTAACATAGTCTGACAGCTATTCAAATAACTTTATGAACATTTTGACAAGAGGCAGCAGAAACCAGATAGTGAAAACAGTAGCACTACTGTAATGCAGCCCTTTATTAAGGCCAGTATTCTCCACTATCAAGTCTTTTGAATGTGTTAATATCACAGAAACCACTCTACCAATCAGTATTACAATTACTGGCCTGCCCCCATCTGTAATAATGGAACAGTCTGGTTGCAGTTGCCATTTTAAATTGCTGAATGCTATAGATGGTTGAACATAATGTTTAAAGTAAAAAAAATAAATAAATAAGCATAAATGCACAATCGTTTCCCAGAAGGTTATGATCTCCACCACACCAAAATTGTTCACAGAACAGTGGGCATTTCATAGACTTTGAGAAAGGCTATAGCAGAATGCCACAGGGTCAGTATGTTTTGATCAATGTCCTTTGAAGAGTACTCCGTTATGCAGAAAGCAGACAAGTGCTGTTTTCACCAAACCAAAAAGGATACAAAACTGTCATGAAAACAGAATAATGCACACTACTACAACCATTTCATTTTGTACACATTAAGATATAATGCATTATAAACACAATAACAACAGTCTGTGTTTATGACAGGGAATAAACAGCAAACATCACTCTATATCTGCCTGGATGGCTTATGTTTATTGAAAAAAAAAACAAGTTTCCTATTAAACGTCTAGTCAGCTGTTATATCCCTATACCCAGTTCCTTTCAGGCAATGTCATGGGGCATGATACAGCAGCATACCACTCAAATGTCCAGAATTTTGCAGAATAACCTTCATTTTTTTCTTCACATTTTTGCCCTGTATCTTGTATTTTTTTTTTTGATTTTCTGGCAAATCTCCGAGGATTATAACCAATCAATTACATCAGACATTTGAGCTTCATACTGTTCGGAAAATATATATTGATGCAAAACCTGTTGTTCTGTTGACTTTTTAAGTGCATTTGAATACTATTTAAAAATTGTCCCTCATTTTTGGGATTTTGACCCCTCATTAATTTTGGCTTTGTTCAGAATTCTTTTTATTTTTTTTTTGTCTCTTTGGATATCATTCATCTTACCCAGCCTCAATACAGCAGGGCTCATGTCCGCGTTGGGTCTGCTATGTTGTACTCCTCTCTGACTACTCTTTTATTGCTGGGGCTGGCTGTGGATCCTATTGGCATTCTGCAGCCCCATCCATATGTACTTCTGTTTGGGGGGTTCAATTTTATATGCTTTACTCATTTTCCTTTCACTGCTACCCCCCCCCCCCTTTCTTGCTGACTATGTCTGAGTGCAACTCCCCTCCTTGGACCATGCATCCCCTTAGGGTGCTTCATCAGCAGGTGCCCTCCTACCCAGGACAGGCATGCCTATCCATTCCTGCTGCTCTGTCAGTTGCCTGAACTGCTAATTGAACCCAGGTCTTCTGGGCTGTTGTCACAGCTTTATCACTCAGTGCCACCAGAGCAGCCTTGCTTTGTCCAGAAATCTTGTGGAAAGAATTTGAAAGGAATACGTAGCACACTTTAATGGACGAACAAGTTTATGATGCAGTAACTTACAGTCTACACAAGTCTGTGGCATTAACAAACAAGTTTGTGATGGGCTAAGTTTTATTTTGATTCCAACCATACTTAACTGCTATGACTTTCACTATCACATTTAGTCTTGCTCCTGCTGCATTTACAGATTTTTCTTAAATTCAGTCCTGTTAAATGGTTCAAAAAATAATTAAGTAACTGAACTAAGACCATACAACAACTCCCTGTCACTAATTATACGTAATCTACTATTTAAAGCTCTTATATTCTGATACTTAATAAAACGTTGCTCTTTCTGACACAGTGCTAGGAGTTAAGAGAAAAGCATTCTGGACCATGAGTTGCACAAGGTCTAGTGTTCACCATTGTTACCTAAGAACTTAACAATAAATAAAAGAACAGCAATGGAAAATCTTGGATTATAACAACAATTTTCCCTAAGATATATGGCTTGTGTACAGAAATTGCAGCTAAAGCAAGATTAAGTCAATGCATACCTCTCAGACTTTGATGGAACTCATGAGTGGGGTATTACACGCTATGATATCATAAATACCACAGTACCAGAACTCTGACTGTGATAGTGGTGCATATAAAAGATGGAACATTTCTACCATACTCTGGGCACAGAAAACATGTCAGCTAACACCCAAGACTTATTAGTTTATAGCCCCAAGTTTGTCACTGTGTCCCATGAATATGCCTAGCCACTCCAACAGTTTCTTTCTTTGTGTCATTGCATCCTTAACTTGCATGGATTTCAGCTACTCACAGCAGAGGTTGTACTACTTGGACCTAATGCAACATAATGAATAAGCTCATGCACTGAAGTCTAATCAGATGTCTAGGTATCTCAGAAAATGGGTACTGGACTCATGAGGGTATTGTGCGGTACAGAATGCATTGGACACACCTCTCAACAGTATAGATTTTTTACAGACTGTCCAGATTTTTGCCTCATATTTTTGGATTGTTCCTCATAAAAATTGTGTTTTTTTTGACAAATCACTGGTATGAGCTAAGGATTAAAATGACTAAATAATGATGTGTTTGAGTTTCAGACTTCATATCCTCCAGAAAATGCATGCTAACACAAATCCTGTTATTCTAGCAACTTTTTTAAGTCTTTACAAGCAATATTTAAAATGTGTCCCTATTTTTGGTTCTTTGTCCCCCATTTTGTCAGGCTTTGTCCAGATTTCGTGAGATAAGATGTTGAGTGGTATGATTTAGACAGCACACAGTTCCAGCTTTGTTTTGAGTGCATACGTGTGTGTCTGTGTACGTGAGGGAGAGAGAGAGAGAGAGAGAGAGACAGAGAGTGTTTGTGCACATAACATGCATTTATGAACTTCCTGTGTACAGGCCTTTTTAGCAACACCACACTGTTTTCATGCATTTGACATGGATGTGAATGTCAACAAATTCATTGCTTTGTTTTATAATTTGTATTTCATCAATGTGATAAGTGTACTGCTGTGTGTGTGCGTGTGTGTGTGTTTGCGTGAGTGTGTGTGTGCGTGCGTGCATGCCTGTGCATGTGCGTGTATGTGTGTGTTTGTGCGTGTGTGTGTGTGTGTGTGTGTGTGTGTGTGTGTGTGTGTGTGTGTGTGTGTCTGTGTGTGTGTGTGTGCATGCGTGCTTCGGTGTGTGTGCATTTGTGTATGCATGTAACAAATATAGATAGACAGGATGATCGCTCTATCTATATGAAAGCCTCTGCCAAGATAGAATCTTCACTATGTAAAACCTTAACCTTCTTGCAGCAGAGACCTTTGAGATATATACAAATTACTCCTTAAGGACATATCGTAGCTTCAGCTATATGGCTTCTGAATGCCCATGTACTGAGGAGGTAAAGAAAAAAAAAACTTGCATGTTCATAATAGGCTAATTCCCCTAAAGGGCCATTTTAAGCCTAGTCAGTATCCTGAAGTCAGAATCAAATCCTGTGCTTTCTGTCTATGAGGTGAAGACTTTAACCATTATACCAAACCCTCCCAAATATGACAATAGAGTGGTATGCAGGATTGTAACCGCTGTATGTAAATTCTATCACTGCACAAAGGTACATGCAAATATTAAGCCTAATAGTACTGAATTGCCATTCATGATAGCACAGTGGCACATAGGTTCATAGGTTCATAGGTAGGTACTAGGCTATCGGCCCTAGGGCAAATACAAGCCTAGCCAAAAAATGTACCCTGGCTTTCGCCACCCAAGAAAATTATTTTCCTGTGCCCCTGTCGAGCAGAGCCACAGAAGTGATCCCTGGGGTGAATTTCCCATTTCCCATCCAATCATCAAGGTTTTTCTTGAAGAGTGCTAATGGGAAGTCTCTGGGACAGGAATCTATCCCTCCAGCATGTTCTGTTTATTGTGGTGACAAGGTTTAGGTCCCTAGAGCGTGTAGCTCGGAGGGATTGGGATTTCCTTAAGTGGAGCATGTCCAACAGCTCTGGGTTTGACATAGCTTTGTATGTTAGGCAGAGATCGCCCCTGAGTAGGCGATATGCGATGGAGTAAAGCTGTAGTTTTTTGAGGCGGTCTGCATTGGGCATCTGTTTGAGGCCAGTAATTCTCTTTGTGAGGTATTTCTGTGGCCATTCCAATTGTTGTAGATGTCTTGTGAGGTACATATCAAAAGGGGTGCTGTACTCTATAATGGGTCTAATGAGTGATGAGTAGAGGGGAACAATGACCTCTTTTTTTCTGGATGAGAATCCTTTTGTGATGAGATGAGCCACGTAGTAGGATTTCCTGACCACTGTGGCGATGTGATTATCAAAGGAGAGACTACTGTCCACCTGTGTCCCAAGGTCTCTTATCACATTTTCGGCATTAAGTAGACTACCAGCTATGTGGTAGTTCATGGGTACAGAGTTTTTACCAAAGGGGATGACAATACACTTTTTGGCATTGAGCTTCAGGCCATCGCTTTGACACCAGGTATCTGTCTCAGTGAGGCCCTTTTGTAGTTTGTCCACATCATTAGGAGTTTCGATTATGGCTCCTAGTTTGCAATCATCTGCAAACTTTGTTAAGACCTTCTGTCTTGGCCTGCACTTCAGAGAAGTAGATACCAAACAGGAGAGGACCCAGGACTGAACCCTGTGGTACTCCACTTGTCACTGGTCTGATGTCGGATTTGGAATCCGCTACTTTCACAGTGTGGGTTCTGTCCGTGAGCCAGTTGGCAACCCATCTTATGACATAGGGATTTATACCTAGTTTAGTGAGCTTATCTATAATTCCAGAGTGGGGGATGGTGTCAAAAGCCTTGGCGAGATCTAGATAAACTGTGTGAACCATTTTACCCTCATCTATGGCTTTGGTGACTGCTTCAAAGAAGTCAGTCGGGTTTAGGAGACTTGATCTGCCTTTTACAAATCCAAACTGGGTAGGGTCCAAAGATTGGAGATTATCAATGTCTTTGTTTATGAGTTCCACGATGATACATTCCATGGCCTTGCAGACCAGGCTCATCAGGCTAATGGTGCGGTAGTTCCCGGGGTCCGTCGTGGCTCCCCCTTTGTGGAGTGGGATAACCATCGTGGTGTGCCATTCAGTGGGTACAAAGCCTGAGGTGACGCTATGACTGAACATGGTACTTAGGTAGGGTGCCAGTTCATTCTGTAGTTCGTGTAGAACGCAGCCTGGGATATTGTCAGGTCCCATGGATGCTGTGTTCTTGGCTTTGGGGAGTGTGTTTTTTACCTGTGCAGCCATGATTATAGGAACTTTGCATTCTTCCGGTATAGAGATGGGCCCTCTAGGGGGTGAGAGGGGGGTAAAGTTAGCACTGAACCTATCTGCTAGGATGTTGGCAATATCAGTTGGTTCTGTATATTTAGTGCCATTGTGCTGTAATTCAGAGCAGATCTGAGTGTTCCCGTTTAGATTCTTGACATAGCTATAGAATGCATTGTGGTTGTTTTTGGAGTCAGTGGCAATTTTGTTTTCGTAACTAGCTTTGGAGTATTTTATGAGGGATTTCAGCTTCTTACTGAGGTTGACAAGGAAGTCTCGCTATGTTAAACCCATTTAACATAGCGAAACAGTAAAAAGCAACAGAGATCTTGCTTTCTCTGTTGCTTTTGGCCACAGCTCTGATGTACTGCATAGGCATGCGCAGTACATCAGAACTGCCACGGATACCAGACAGCTGTGGAAGGGCAGCAAAGAGGCATTATACAATGCCATTATTTAAGAAAAGTAATTATTTCTTTTCTTAAATAATGTCATAGTATAATAGCAATAACCCCCTTCTGGGTGTGGGTAATGCGGGATTTACCCACGGTTGTCTTTGTTTGGTCCCTCGGGACCAAACCACACCAACTGTGGTTAAATCCCGCATTACCCACACCCAGGCGTGGGTTATTGCTATAATAACTCTGACCTGAGGATTTATTAACTACCCCAGTGTAGCTGTATGGTTTGTATTAAAAAGGACCTTCTTACATGGTGCAGTATTTTGCTATTCATAGACACATTAGCCACAATGAGGACGGACCTCATTATTGGCTAATTTGTCTGTGTACCTCAGTTACCTGATGCAACATGCAGAGCAGCAATTCATGCAGTAGTTAACTATGGCAGCTGCATCGTGTAAGCAGAGGTACCCTCCATTTCAGGCTCTGTCCTGCACACACCAAGTACACATTCAAATGCAAACACACACACACATAAACACACACACACACACACACGTGCATGCACAGCTCTTTTCATACACCCACTGACACACACACGCACACACACACACACACACACACACACACACACACACACACACACACACACACACACACACACATGCGCAGCTCTTTTCATACACCCACTCACATATACCTCCTGACCCTACCTTACCACTAAATTGCCCAGTGCAATCTTCTCTATAATGGCTAAACATTGCATTTTGGCTATGTTCACTACTGTGATGTGATACAGGCAGCCATGCTAATCTACATTGCTTGAGTAATTCTATAAACCTCTCAGAATGTAGATGCATTCCTGCAGATAGCTTGGGGGGGGGTACAGATGGCTAATTAGCATAGGCCTTTCACCTGAACTGCCTTATTAGCATATACAGAAAATCTTATGAAAGTCAAACAACCCCTTGATGATGCATTTAAATGCCTCTCATGTGGGAAATCTGGGAGCCATTGCCCAGAGAACCAATTAATTTGAAAAGCTGTTTCTCTTCCTTGAGAGAAAAGTGCAAACCTTTAAGAGGCTCCAGTGGCAACAGCTGAGTTTTTTGGTGCTTGGGATAGTACCAAGGGGTTTGCATATATTGAAGATGCCGACTTATGCTAATTCATATCCAGAGCTTCTCACTAAGTGACAACAATTAAATCTTAAACTGAGCGCTGATTCTGTGGTGCTCATGAATGACTTTTTTGTCAACTTTGAGACTCAGCCTATGGATGAAATCAATAAAATGGAGAATGAGATGATTTCAATGCCAGTTTTTGACTCTACAACACATTTTTATCAATGAATGGTGGGCAGGTTAGTGGTCTTCGGTAATAATTTGGAAACTACTAAGAAACGGAAACTCCTAAGGGATGTTAATGATTTTAAACTTGGACATGTCTTTCCATGGCCAAAAAGTCAAAAAGAAAAATAAGGTTAATTATGTGAAGAGGGGAACCATGGATGAGCTTGAGACTTTTACTAACGAAGAAGTGATTGCTACCAATGAACATTGATCCTTAGAAGTTCCATCCAATAATGGAGGACTAACTGTAGCAGTTTACAAATCAACAGCCACTGTTTTGACAGCCTCTATTGGTGGGAAAGTAATGAATCAGCAAACGTCTGTAATTAGTTTAGTTAATAATAATGAATGTGTTGCCTTGTCTCAGAGATTGGCTAACACCCAAACATCATATTTAAATATGGGTGCTGGTAATGGTGAGGTTTTTTTCCAAACGTTTAAGGCCTGTAATACCAAAGCTACTGGAAAAGGTAGAAATGAAATTGAGGGCTTTTTAAAGACAGAGATCCAAACAGCGCTTGGAACCAGTAAAGAGAAGGAACGACAGTCCACAAGTCAGGAGCAAGATGTCTCAGTGGAAATAGAGACTTTTAACTCTAAGAACATTGTTGACATTTCAAATTATGCACTAACAGGGGCAACCCTTTGTTTATTAAACAAAGGGTTGCAATTCATACCTAGTCAGGCTAATGATATTACTGATGCTATTACTGACTTAAAGATTAAGGATAGAAAGGGGAAGGCAGGACCCTTCTTTAATGTAGTAAAGAACACTATGTTAAATTCAAATAATAATGCATTAAGTAGAGAAAACAAACTTAGACATGTAATTACGTTTAACAGTAAGACACGAGAGGTTGAGAGAGTGATACGAAAAAACTGGAAGATCTTAATGACTGTACCAGAACATAGACAAATTTTAGAAGAGAAACTGAGGCTTGCATATATAGGAATGAGAAAAAAATAAAGAGGAGATTGTGTTATAAAGACAGTTAATTAGCAGTGTTAGTTGTTTGTTTGTAATTTTATGGAGCTTTTCTCCCCGGGCCTCTACTGAAAAAGGACCTGTGTCCAGTGGGCTTTCCCGGTTAACAAATGTAAAATAAAATAAATTAATAAATGAGGACAGGAAAAGTCACCAAATTTAGAATTAAACAGGGAACATTTTCATGTTATGGTTGCAGTTGTTGTAAGGATGTTATTATGTGATTGTATGGAGCTGTTCTCCCTGGACCTCCACTGAAAATGGGTCAATGGCCTAGTGGATTTTCCCTGTCAACAAATGTCAATAAATAAATGCTTACACTTCATTTATATATCTTGTAACACATGTAGTTTATGAATCCAACTGCTATGCTACTTTCTACTTGTAATGCATTGCATGTTGTTTATTTAGCTACATGCATACAATCTGAATCCTATTATGTTGGCTAGTGTAGTCGTAAGTTGAAAACGCATTATAGAATATAAATCCAATATAAGAAGGGGCATTCTAACTAATGCACTAGCAAAACACATTGTGGAAAATGGTTTTGGTCATCAGTTTAAATTTAGGGCAATTAATGTATGTATGTATTTATTTATTTATTTACATTTGTTTACGGGGAAAGTCCAGCTAGGCCAGAATCCCATTTTCAGTGGAGGGCCAGGGAGAAAAGCTCCACAGAAATATAAGCAATATACAATAATTAGATAATACAATAGTATACATACAGTAAGATGCAGAATACATATATTCTAGTTAGTCTATGCAAAGTAGTATTGAATACAGTATTCTAGTAGATACAGGTTCAAAAAGAAAAACATGAGGATTTCAGTTAAGATCACTGTGAGAAAAAATAAAGTTAGTAGTGTGTACATATTAAACAATAGTTATGACCAAATGAGATTTCCTTTATATATATTTATTTTTGAATAGTAATAAAGACTGAGGAGAGGGAGAAAATGAGGTAAGGATTCGACAATGTGTTGAGAGAGTTATAGATATCTTGTCAATCAGGTTTGGCACAGGAGCAATGCCAGTTCTTGGATAGATGTTCAAATAGTAGTTGTATAAAAATGGCAGATTCAGGTGAGTTTTGGAGGGTGTGGGGTAGAAAGTTCCATAATTTGGCAATTTGATTTGAGAATAGGGCTATAAAAGTATCAGAGGGTGTGATATAAATAACATTCTGGAAAATACTGAATATTCTTGGATTTTGAAATTGAAGGTTGATGCAGCCCCAGGATTAAATAATGCAGTTAGTTTAAAACCTGTTTTATGTAGAAAACAAATGTTTTTGCATTACGTTGTTCCTAACTGTAATGCGACTTATAGTTTTAATTCTATTGGTTGACTGTGTCATATGATTTGTGTTATTTTAATATAAATTAAATGTGTTTTTAAAGGATTATCATTGTCAGTTGGGAGTGTGGCCTAATGGTTAAGGTGTTTGCCTTATAAGCAAAAGGTACTGGGTTTGAGCCTCACAAGGGATAATTGGCTAGGCTTAAAATGGCTCACAAGGGCAGGTAGCCTAGTACTAACCTATGCACAAAAAAAAAAAATAGCACTGAAGAAGATGATAACATGAAAGCTTTGCTTGTTTCAAGTTCATTTTAATAAATTGTTTAGCGCGCTTCTGTGTTTCGTTATATTCTTTTTTTATTAGTGTATACCACAACTGAGGAGACATCCCTATGCAGTGTTGCACATCTTTTTGCAAAAGCACCATGTTGCACCACTTCAGTTCCATCTTTGAATTTGAAATGGTTACAAAGAGATGTACCTTTTGTGTGGACCTCATGGTAACCTTTATAAATTCTCCACTGAACCACTGCTGATGTGCTTTCACATAACACTTCATCAATCACTCAGCCCTGCCATTCTTTTTTTGCTATATACTTATCCAATATCACAGGACACCATAGTTATATGGTATTACTGATAACAAAATACTCAGTAAGCACATTTGATTATAATTTGCAGACTGGGCAATTCAATTTCATTCTTAGCATACTCAGCAATGTGACTGTTTAATAGCACTCAGAAATTTCCCTATGTTTCCTTCCTAAGCCATTCTCTTTCTGATTACTAACTACCTTGCAGTTTTTATATATGGCAAGTGAAAGACCCGATGGAGAAGTTTATGTCTATTAGCTCATCAGAAAGGGATGTTCTCCATTGCTTGTCATAGCCCAAATGAGGGCAGCTGCATGGAAGGCCCTAGAAACATCCTTCAACTAGGCCTTGAAACAGTAAGTTCCTCTCATTTAATTGGTTATGTATACAGCTATTATTCGAAAGTTTCACTTTTGTATTTTGTCTACTAATAAAGTTATATATGTCCATGGAATACATAAATAAATTCAGTGAGATTATATGAGAAATTATAATCACTCATAGCTATACTGTTCATTTTAAGAGTATACACAAAATTTAATTTTAATTACCATTTGTATTTTCAGTTATTACATACTCAACATGTCGAGTAGATTTTCTGATTCTAGAATATGTATTTTTTTTTACTTTAGCCTCTTCCATGGAACTGCATTTATTATGTTTAATGAACTCCTGTTTGCATTTACTATACACTGAGTATGTAATGTGAGCAAGCAGATCCCAAATCATGTGGTCCCACATTTAGAATTTTTGATTTTGTAGCTGGTGGGACAAGCTACTTGCAGTGGATAGGCACGTTTTCTGTAGTGTACAGCAGATTTCAACACATAAAGTATCTCAGACTGCAGCACGGTCAATAAGTTACTCAATCAGTCAATCAGACAATAGATCAATAAATAAATAAATAAATAAATACATTTGTTTATATCCTAATAAAAAGTAACAGCAGTAATCCAGTGAAAGTATAACACACACACACACACACACACACACACACACACCACACTCTTTACTGGAGAATTATCAATAAAGTGATTCACATACCCGTAGTTTTCTTCCTAAAAGTGATCATGCTACATTCGACAGCTATTTACTACAGTGTCATGTATGTGTTATTACAAATTATGCCTATTGCTATACACTTTACCATGAATCTTATCTTATCTTGCTCTGTTTTGCATTGTTACAGTTTACGTAAATATAATTATTTGTGGATGTTTTGCCTGATAGACTGACTGAGTCACTGACTGATTGTGCTTCATTCAATGCCAGATTCAAAGAGGATCATAGGAAGTTACTAGGTTATTTGCCCTGAGTCCCTTATAAGCCTAGCGAAGAGTTTAGCCCATGTTTAGACAAGTCAGCACCCAAAGTCCCTGTCCAGCAGGGACACAGGTGGAATACCAGGGATGTATTTTCTCTTTCCCATCCAGTTATCCAGATTGCTCTTAAAAAGGGATAATGAAGTACTTTGCTTGACGTGGAGAAGGAGTCTATTCCACAGATGGGGGAGTCTCTGGGACACAAATCTATCCCTCCAACAAGTCCTATTGATGTCACAGGGCAGGTTGAGGTCATGCGTGCAAGTTACTCGAGTGTAACTTCACTTGCAGATATCCAGCAGTCCCATCAAGGCGGGGTCTGAGATCACCTTGTATGCCAGACAGTGGTCACCTCTGAGGAGTCTATATGAAACTGAGTAGAAGGACAGGGCTTTTATTGTAGGGTACATGTTTGAGGCTCTGGATTCTCCTGGAGAGGAACCTCTGTGGTCTCTCCAGTTGCTGCATGAGCTTTGTGAGGTACATGCTGAAGGGGGCATTGTACTCGATAACTGGCCTTATAAGGGAAGAATACAGGGATGTTATGACCTCCTTGTCCCTGGATGAGATACTTTCTTATGAGGTGGGCCATGTAGAAAGCTTTCAATACAACGGAAGCAACATGGTGGTCAAACATCAGATTGCTATCAACCTGGGTGCACAAATCCCTCAAGACTGATTGTGTGCTTAGGGCGTCACTCTCACCAAAGGGGATGATGATGCATTTTTTGGCATTCAGCTTGAGGCCATTTTTCTGGCACCAGTCATTTGTTTAGGCGACACCCTCTTGGGGGACGTCTGCATCACTTGGGCAATTGATGACTGGTCCTAGCTTGCAGTCATCTGCAAACTTAGTCAGCCAAAGCTCACTGGTTTTGGGATGCACCTCAGAGAATTATATCCCAAATAACAGAGGCCCCAAGACCGATCCCTGGGGTATGCTGCTTGTCACGGGTCTACTGCTTGAGGTGGCTTCCCCTATTTTGATTAGTTGGGTTCTATTAGTGAGCCAGTTTACTACCCATTTGGTATCATATAGATTGATGCCTAGTTGAGAGAGTTTATCTATTATGCCCGAGTGCGGAATAGTGTCAAAGGCTTTGGTCATGTCAAGGTAGGCAGTGTGCACCGTCTTCCACCTGTCCATGGCTTTGGTGACTATCTCAAAGAAGTTTACCAGCTTTAACAGACATGACCTCCCCTTGACAAAGCCAAACTGTGTGGGGTTGAGTGTTTGGAGGTTGCCAATGTCCCTGTTAATGAGGTCCATGATAATCCATTCCATGGCCTTGCAGATCAGGCTAGTTATGCTGATGGGTCTATAATTTCCTGGATCGGTGGATGCTGCACCTTTGTGTAAAGGGTTGACAGTTGCTGTCCTCCACTCAGCTGGGACAAAGCCAGTACTCAGGCTTTGGTTGAATAGGGTGGCTAATGGTACTGCAAGTTCATACCTGAGTCCATGTAGGATGCAGCCTGGGATGTTATTGGGTCCCATGGAGGACTTGAATGGCTGTATAAAACGCCATGCTGAAAACTTACTCACAGCCTGAGTTCGTAGGATGGGGGTTCCCATTCAGTGGATACTAAAGGGAACTGCCAGAGCCATACAACCAATTACAAAAGCAGAATCTATCTTAAATTGCCAAAATAATTTGGTATTGTACATTGGCAAGGCTTGTCAATGTACAATGCTGGATTATTAGAGAAGATCATTAAACTTAATGGGATTCACAGCAAGGCAGAATTTCCACTTGTATTTGGCACTAGGTTATGCAGGCAGGATCTGATGGGAACACATAAAGGCAGAGATGTACTGCAGGTTTTGAGAGTTGGTGTGAGAGACTTCAGACCATGTGAATGAATTACTTGGTATAGTGCGATCCATCCCCTGGACTTCTGTGGGGATATCCAACAATTTCCTGCTTTCAAAAATAAATTTCATTCCTTGATGGGCTATTAGCCTTGCAAGGCTGTCTCTCATCTTGAAAAAGGAGAATGCAAGCATGATAGCCATCCTGGCAGTCATGCCTGCTTTCACTAGTCTGGTCTACAGATGGAGCTCCTCCACTGGACAGTTTCATGGCTGTTAAGCTCCACCTCCATATCAGACCTGGTATTGCAAGTACCCTCCCTGCCTACATACTAAATCTATCATAAAGGTGGAGATGCTGTACTGGAGAACCATAGCCAGCTTTAAGCACCAGCGAACCCTGCATTTCCTGGAGGCCTCCAATTCCTTGGGGACCTCCAACTGCAGCAAGTTATCTTACCAAGATATTTTGTAACATGTCTGTCAAACCACCAAAAGCTAGTACAGTAATCGTGTATACTAAACCAGGTGGGTAATAATTCTTATTTATATTTCCTTTAAAATTCAAAGATATCTCTGGTTATAGTAACAGTGTTTTATCAAGTAACAGGCTTCACAATTCTAGTACATATTTTACCACTTATATAGTACCCCTTGCTTAGTTAAACCATGCTGGTGGACATTCTCTCCACTAAAACTAACATAGCCAGCTTTAGATACCTACCATACACATGGCTGCAGGGGGCCCCTTAATTATCTTTGACTGTGTGGGGGGGCACAAAAGCTGCAGCTGGTTGGGGAAAATTTAGAAAAAAATATTAATTTCCTGAATACACTCTTTAAACTGAACAGGGCTGCAATGTGACCCTGTTAGAATAAAGCTGAGGAGCAAAATAAGCATTAGACAGCTCAGCAGCCCATAGTGACTGCTCTCAGTATAAATCTTGGATTTTAAGAAGAGCTAATACTTCCAACCTACAGGGATGCTTTTCTCTTTCAGAGAGTTTTATAAATACTGGCAGAACATGAGATACTATAACTGAACTTTTTTGCTGAAAAATTTAGCACAGTGCTAAAATAAATAGCAGAATAAAAGTTGAAAATCAGGAAGACTTTTTAAATATTATTCTAATTCACTTAAAAAGGTAGCAGAATAACAATTTTTGCATTCACATGCATTTTTTTTGGACAATGAAAAGTATAAAACTCTGCTGTCTGGGTTTATTGACCATCTGTAATCTTAAATGACTTACCAGCAAATCAAACTTTTTTATGAAGTACAGAGTAAAATTTTGAGCAAAATCATGGAAAGTCTATGAAATCAGGGACAGTGACATATATGCATTACTCCTCACTGAGGTAAATAAAAGTGACTTACCCCTGCTGCTGTTTGATGACACTAATCTCGCGTGGTAGTACCAACATTGCACAATGTATTGCTATTTGCTGAAATAAGTACAAAACTAGTATTGCTGTGGTGTGTGTGTGTGTGTGTGTGTGTGTGTGTGTGTGTGTGTGTAAAACAAATCACTGATTTTTTTATCTGTGCACACACCCAATAATGCCAGCACACATTCATTATTCTTCTGGGTATCACTAAAAATGCAGTTAATAAGTACTGTAATTCTATTTTATTTAAAAGTAAGGCATAAAATATACCACATGACATTCAGAGTGTTGCTGGTTGGGGGAAAAATGAGGAGGAAAAAAATGTATCATTTTTCAGTTTTCACTGTTTAACCTGAAAAGGACTGTGATATGACCCTGTTACAATAAAGCTGATAATGGTCTCTGCTCGTAACTTTACCCATCCAGTCCTGCTCAGATATGTGTCTGTACAGAAAGCTGCTGTAGGTTATGTGAGGGGTGGGAATTGTGTGGTTATTACTTTTTCAATTTTCATCACAGTCACACCTTTGATATATGCACAGGGGGTCATTATAACATGTTTGGGCTGAGGACAGTGTGGTCATTTGTTTCTTTTGCTTTTCCCACTGACCTCCTCACAGGTGGACAAAGAAGGTTACTATAGCTTGTGCAAGGGCAGTGTACTGTCTAAGAGCAACAAGGTAGAAGACATTACTGCAATCATTATTTTTTTAATTTTCCTCAAAATCACACATCATGCACACATACAAGTGCCTGTCTTTGGGGGTTAGGAGTGAGTAGTGAGGACGCATGATATGTATATGTATGTCAGCAGTTACTTGAGATACATGACTGTGGCAATTTCAACCTCTGCTTTCATCCTATCTGACACCAAAAGTATGCATAGGCAGTGACTGTCTTTTTTGGGGGGTTAGGGACGAAGGTAGTATTCACAGATAGAACCTGTGTATCTGCACAACAATTAGCTTGTTAATTTATTGTGAGCTAATATTTTGTCAGCTTTGAACATTAAGCCTTGGGCACAACTTATGTCTTCTTTCAAAGAAAAAAATAAGACTGAAATTATTTTCTTACTCATGATTTTGGTTAGGCCACCATAAGATTAAAAGGCTGGGAAAATGCTCTAAAATTGCATTCCAAAGCATCTTTAACCCCCTTTGGCTTCTGGGGGAACCGGCATAATTGAGTTATTTCCTAAATGGTTGTTACTGTGCTGTCTTTATTGGGAAAGGTGTGCTGAAAGGATGCAAGGAAAACTAAATTTGAAGAGAAAAAATTAATTTCTTTCCTCAATCATGTTGTTTGTCTTTTTCGGCTTTTCCCGGTTAGGGGTCGCCACAGCGGAACACCAGTCCACTAATGATTGACAGTAGATTTTTTATGGTGACGAGTTGCCAGTCCAACACCCAATCTTCAACAAAGGCACACCCATTCACGCATGTCTTTCAAATGCCACTCGACTGTGGGGAGGACATGCAGACTCCACACAGAAGGCACTCCAGCCAAGAATTGAACAGGAAAACCTCTTGCTGTGAGGCAACAACGCTACCGCTGTACCACCACGGCTTTCTTTCCTCAATCATAATTTCTGTAAAAGCTATAATTGGATGAAAAGATTGTGAAAAAAAAAAACTTTAAAATGCACTTCAGGGCATATAGAAAGTTATATATTTTTTTTTGAAAAAGCTGAAGAGGAAGACAAAATGTGAGAAAAGGAGGAAAAAGTAATGTTCATGGTATGAGGAGCCCAATCTGGGGAAAACAAAGTGGAGGACTGGAGGGTGTGTATGTGTGGGTCGGGTGGGCTGAAAGAGTAGGCAGTGCCTAGGATGCCATTTCACCTATGTCCAGAGCTGTACATAGAGTTGTTGTATCATTGTTCCAACTAAATGCCACCAACTTTAAATGTCCCTTTGTGAGATGGGCCAACATAGTATGGTACATAAGCCTGTTGCAATGGAAGAGCATAGCAGCTACAGGTCATTCTGTGCTTACTACGTCTAAAAGTTTGCAGCCTGAACTAAGAGGTTGCTTAGGAGGGGTAGCAGTGAGAGGGGTGATACTTAGACTGGAAGTGCTCAGGGGGTCCCCAACCTGACATGTGCTGGGGACCCCCAAAAACGCTAACACTGGCCCTGTGGAGAACCAAGTCCTCAGATGCATTCAGGCTACTCTCAAAATAAGAAATCAGATTCATTAACACAAAATGTTATAGAATGTCATTACCTACCCCTGGTATAGTGAGACATCAGTTCATTGTCTTGGCATTGTGAACTACTGAATTAGATGAACCTTGCTCACTTGGGCAATCCCATTTCAGGATGCAGGGTGGAGTTTGCAGTGTGGATTAGTGGCAATGGGATGGTTGAGAATGTTTGCTCACACTTCTCCATTTTTTTCAGAATCCAGATCTCTGTGTTACTTTGTAGGCTGACATCTACTGCAGAATTCAGAAAACATGCCTATACATTGTAGACTGTTTTCCCCTACATAGGCATTACCAAAAAGTGCTACCGAATAGTTGGAGAAATGTTCGGCATACGATAGGAAGAAATACCAATTTATTAAACTGATTACATATGTAAACCAATGGATGGGAGATCGCAGATATACCCCAGGGATTACCTCAGTGTCACTGCTCGACAGAGGCACAGCAAAATAATGGGTATAGTTCCCCATACTAAAGGGGTGGCGTAAGCCACAAAACGATGGGCTAGGCTTGTAAATGCCCTCGGGCAGATAGCCTAGTATGAACCTATGAACCTATGAACTATGTACAAGTCCACTGAAAAACTACATATTTTACAATCAAAAAGCCCACTTTACAGGACAAGAACAGACTTTCAGAAAAAAGAAGCAGTAAAAAATTGTAACTAAGACCTTTAAAGTATATTAGCTTTGGAATGATGCTATTATTATTGTATATCATGCAGTATGAATTCCTTCTTCAGTCCATCTAGCAAGCAGTCATGTTACACTCTCAACTGTCCAGATTTTTGCAGACCATCCAGATTTTTGCCTCATATTTTTGGTCTATACCTCATAAAATTTGTGGTTTTCTGGCAAATCACTGGAATGATCTGAAGACTGAAGTTACCAAATAATGACATGCAGTTGAGTTTCGGACATTAAATCCTTCAGAAAATGTATGTTAACACAAACACTGTTACTATAAGAACCTTCTACATTTATAAGAGCAGTATTTAAAATCTATTCCTATTTTTGCACCTTTGCCCCCCCCCCCACCATTTTGTCAGGCTTTGTCCAGATTTCTTGCATTAAGTAGTTGGCAGGTATGGTCATGTAGCATAATCTGATAACAATTTATAATTGTACACTGTATTGGTAACACTACGGAAATGTAAAACTAGTATTTTAGTTAATTGTTCTATACTTGTTTTATATATCATCCCCCCACCAGCTGCCAATCATCAAGCCATCCCAAGAGCATACAACCCATGTGTACAGCCTGTGCAGTTTACTGTTATCTGGGCAGATACTGGGTACATTGTTGGTGTTACCGGCATTCTGGCTCAACAGACAATTTTTTTCCTTAACTAATCCACTGATGGTGATATACACACCAGCATCACCATAGGGAATACTTACACTCCCACTACACCTGTGCATGTACACTCTCCTACGCTCCCAGTCCACTTGTGCATGTGCACTATCTTACACTCTCACTACACCTTGCATATGCACTCTCTTACACTCCCACTACACCCATGCATGTGCCCTCTTTCTACTGCAGGACAGGAGCTACTACCACTGTCTTGGGCAGTCGCATTGCACATCCTTCCATATAGCAGTCCCTGTTTCAGTGGTTCGGGGACTTCATCCCAAGAAACTGGAGTGACAGCTATAGCGGCCCAGGATCCACCTCCCCCTTGGAAATAGGAACCACCCATCCTTTCTGACAGCACATTCAGCCAGCTGACAGGCTAACTGAACTCAACTCTACTTGGCAGTAGTCAGGACTTTATCCTTCTATATCATGGAGCTGGCTGATTATTCTACATCTGATCATTACTTTGTGATCTGTGCTATTATGATGTCTACATTATGTTACACACACCTTATACAAAAACAGCATATACTGGCACCCAAATAAGTAGGATATTGTCACAAGTCTTTAGCTGGTGTAAAAAGCAAATTTTTATATTCAGAAAAGTACATTGCCAGGGATTTTGTTTTGAAGTTCAACTTTTTTTAATTTGTAAGAAAGCTGGATTTAGTGGTGACTTTGTTCATTATAATAATGAGCACAGTGGTGAAAGTGTAGCTAATAACATTTGCATGAAAATGATTATACTTTTTTAACTGTTGTTCAGAATTTGGTAATAACGAATGCATTACTATACTTATCTTTTATTAAGTATTGACTCTGTTTTCTAATATTTTCATTAATGTTTTCTATGACATGATAAATTTTACCTAAAAGGGTTGTAATATAAACGATTATTTGCAACTAACCCAGCAATGATATAAACCACAAAATAAGTTCCAATGGACAGCCAAATCAAATAGGAATTCCAACACATATTGAAACAAATATTTAAAGTAAAAATACTTTAATATTCAATTGAAATATACACAAAATATGCACAACAGCTAAGCGCTTTCATTTCTAAATTTTAAGAAACTTCATCAGATAAAACCAACCTATAGTGAGTCCAATTTATACAGCTGCAAAAACATGTCATTATAGTTCTAAAAACACATCCCAAGCAACCAATCAAAAAAAAAAAAAACAACAAAAAAAAAATGATACATTCATTGCAGAGTTACAATGACTATCTAATAAATACATATAATACTGTACGGTTTAAAAACATTCTTTAAACTAAATATAAAAATACAATAAATTAAATAAGAAACATGTCATCAATCTAATGCCTTCAGTTTTAAAATAACTGAAATAGAAACATGTTTGTTAAGACCTGGCCAATGAATTGTGTTTAATAATATTTGCCATACGAACTCACATCTTTCCAGTAAGAGTGGCAATGCCCCTCCCCTCTCATTCATCATTAAGCTCTCCAAAGTTATGAACTTGAAAAAATGTCCCTGCTTTTCAGTACAATGTTTCAAAAGTATGTCTGTATCTATTTTATTTTGCTATCTCTCAAGTGTTCGTAAAATCTGTTCTTTATTTTTCTCTCAGTTTTTTCTACGTAGAAAAAGGAACACACAAAGAGCACAATATACAACTCTATCTATATTACATGAACATTTCCCCTGAAGTTTTATTTTCAAACCACTAATAATATATTTACCAGCTTCCAATATATACAAACAGCGACAGCAAGCCTCACATTTTTACATATAACCTACCATAAGTGGTTTATACCGAGTTTCAAAAATATTTTTAAGATTTCTCCTTTTTCTATATATAGTCATTGGCCCTCTCTCACATCTTTATCATTCTTCAAAGTCTCCCAATTTTTAAACAAAATATCCATAACAAGATGACTATTCCTACTAAAGGTTGTAATAAATTAACTATTAAATGACCTATCATTGGTACATATATCCAATGTATCAAACAAAACTGATCCATCAGCTCCCTCGGTCAATGACGTATTCGCTACTATTAATCCTACACCAGTTTCCTCAGATAAACCACCAAAAATTGGAAGGAAATGACCATTCTCATCATTAATTTTCACTTCAACCATTAATTAATTTACTAACTGACTAGGGCAGCCACACTTCAGAAACATATTCCTCAATGTATCACATTAATTGAGGAATGCCTCTGTGAAGCTTACAATATGAGCCGCCCACATGAACTGTCCTTTCACGACAGCCCATTTTTGCTGAAAAAGGACGGACAGTACTGTAATGAAGTAAACTATATGAATAAGTTTCCTTTCAGAAATTTTCTGATAAAATCTGCTATTATGTATATCTTTTTTAACCAAACATTCAAATATGCAAGCTCTCTAATATTAATAGTGAGAGTAAATCATAACAAAGTTGTCATATTAATATAACCTAAAAATGAACTTATTTCATCCCTTGGGCTATCCATAAATAAAAATATCACCCCAAAAGCAGGTATAAAATTGACAAAAAGCAAAAAACAGTTTTAACCTATTTTTGAGCACTAGTTGTTAACGTGTGAGTTCCAAGTAGGGCTTCTGTGCATCAGAGTGGGACTTGAGGATGACACCAAGTTTGCAGTCTTCCAGAAACTCAGGTAGCCAGAGATCACAATTTATAATTTGGAGCTCTGTGAAGTAGATGCCAAGTAGTAGTATTCTCAAAATAAAGTTCTGAGGAACACCACTGGTCTTCTTCATATTTACTGAGGTTGCAACTGCCACCCACGAGTCCTATCCCTCAACTCATTTCCTGTCAATCTATGTAGGTTTAATTTAGAGCTCAATCAGCTTGTTTATTATGTTAGCATAACATATGGTGCCGTAATTCTTAGCCAGGTGGAGGTATGTTGTATGAGCAGCATGTATACTGTCGTCAGCTTCAGTTAGTTTTTCAAAGAAGTTGACCAGATTCATTAGACAGGATCTACCCTTAAAAAGAACTAACTGCTGGAGATCAAGCCTTATTGTTGAAATGTCAGGACCCACTTTAGAGAGTTCCGTAATATGGACACTGAATGGCCAAAAAAATGAACTTACATATAGTAAGTCCAAGATGGCCATTTCTCAGAATATTGCATTTTCTCAAATGTATTCCAGTCTTGGAATCAGTATACATATACGTCTGGGTGAAGTAGGAGGCAGAGTGGCCCCCACAAAAAAAAAAAACAAGTTTAAAGGAGAAGAGTGATGTCTGAGATCAACACTTCTGGATTTTCAGTCTTTTTTTTTGGTATGTGGGCACTTGACACTGCAAGCACTGACATTTCAATAGGGAGCCAATATAGTTATTTAGTTCAGTTATGATATGATCCTTGGCTTTTTAATTACATCAGTTATGATATGATCCTTGGCTTTGCAGGCATGGCTAGTCAGGGTGATAGGTCTTTTTTTTCTAGAGTAAGTGGTGGGTCCACTTTGTGAAATGGCATCTTAGCAGCTGTGGACCATATTTCAGGGACAAAAACAGTGGTTAAACTCAGTTGGATGGCTGAAGGAAGGAGTCCACTGGTGTGTATTTTCTACTGTTTATCAAGCAACCAGATATATTATCAGGCCCCGTGGATGATGTATGTTTTTGCTTTTGAGAGCAACTTTAGCAAGTGTTCTTTGGTCATGATGAAGATTCTCAAAATTTTATTTTATTTATTTAACATTTGTTAACCATGAAAGTCTGACTTGGAATGAAGCCAATTTTAGCAGATGACCTGGGAGAAATGCTCCAGACACAGGTCTTTGTAACATGGGAGGAAACCAAAGCACCTGGAGAAAACCCACATAAATGCAGGGACGACATGCAAACTCCACACAGAAGACACCCCAGCTGAGAATTGTACTGGAGAACATCTTGCTATGAGGTGACAACACTACCGCTGCAACACTGCGCCATCCTAATTTAAGATTCTATGGGATATTTGGCTTTGTATAGTTGTTTACGGGATGAAATTTGCACTGAATCTGTTTGCTGTTATGCTGGTTTTCTCTACTGGATCCAAGTAGGTAGTGTCATTTTGGATAAATTCCAAGCAATGTTGGATGATGTTTCTTAGATTACAAGTATAACTAAAGAAAGATTTGTAAATATTTTTAGCTTCTGTTGCTAGTCCTAATGGCGTTTTCTAGTTCCTTTAATAGTTTTTTTACTTTGATTTTTCTTTCTGCTTTGTTGTATAGTTTAAGAACCCCTTTTTCTTTTAATATGTATTTTTTATACATATGGACCATCAGGATGATTTACTTTTAAATTTCCTATTTTGTTTTACTCTATCAGGGACAGCCTGGTCAATACATTTATCCAGGTATGTATAGAGTTTGTTTGTATAACAATGTGTCTCAGTATCTTGAGTTTGTGTCTTTCGGCTTTTCCCGGTTAGGGGTTACCACAGCGGAACTCCGGTCTGCTAATGATTGGTAATGGATTTTTACGTACCGGGTTACCAGCCCTGATGCACAACCTTCCTCAGTATCTTGAGTAATACAGTTAAATCTGAACTCTGAGATTTCATCATACAATTGTAGAAAGTTTATACATCTGAAGTCTCTGAATTTTGTGATGCTTACATCTGTTTGGAGATTTTGAAGGAAAAGGTTACCAGTTAGTAACTGGACTTAACTGGAGAAAACAGTACCAGGGTGATAGGTGATATTGATGTCATGGTGGTAAGGACCATGTCAAGAATATTTTGCCCTATAGTGAATTCCTTGACAATTTGGCACAGAGATTTTTTTATGAAATCAAGGAATTTTGACATATAACCTATAGTTGCTGTATATATATGCCAGTTTATCACTTGATAGTTAAAGTCTCCTAGAATAATGGAATTCCTGTTAATTTGAAGTGTATCTAGTTTACTTAGGAACCTAACAGTTTTCTGGGAGTAGGGTAGGGGTCATATAACATGATGTGATCTGATAGTACTTCCTAGTTAGTCTGATTTGAATTTCAGTCATATCTGTTTTGGGTTCTGTTGATTGGCCTAGATGTAATGTGATATAGATTCTTCACTGCGGTTAACATCAGGCTTAAAGGTGTGGTGGGCACAGAACCCTGGTATGGAGGTAATGCTTTCTGTACTTTTAAACCAAACTTATCTGAAATAGCACAGATGTATATGCACTCCAAATGCAGCAGGAACTCGACATCAGGCAATTTGGTACTTAGATTCCTGAAGTTGAGCACAGCCATCTTGAAGTGGTCTACTGATTAATTTGTTTCTTTTTTAGGTTGAAAGATTTATTATTAGGCTAAAAAAGTCACTGTGTGGGCAGCAAAGGCTTTAGGCAGTATGCAGAAGTCCTGGAATGAGCGGTGTAGGCCATCCTTTGCAAAGCAATAGTGACTGCCTAGCATCTCCTCCCATGCTGACATACAATGGATCCCCCATAGAATTACACCAGTTATGCCAAAAGTTGTTGAAGTAAATCATCTTTTCTCTGTACTTTATCATCATTTGAGGAGAAGGAAGGATACTGCTAAAAAAACAGGTTCTTACCTGCTTTCAGAAAAGCACGGAGAGCTCTGTCATCATCTTCATCCTCATCATCATCATCATCATCAATTCTCTTTTTCCCATTTTCAACATGGGGACAGGGTGTCATGTAAACTGTTTCCATCTCTCTCTATTCAGTACTACTTTTCTACCTTCTTTGGCACTCATGTCTGACTGTCGCAGGTCTTCTATCATACAATCCTTTCACCTCTTTGCTGGACACCCTCGTTTCCTTTTGCCTTCTTCCTGTTTGTCCCAAATTGACTTCTGCTTTTCTACACATGTGCCTAGAGCAGTGTAATATATTTATTTTATTTATTTTCCATTTGTTTACCGGGTTTTAACCTATTTTTGAGCACTAGTTGTTAACGTGTGAGTTCCAAGTAGGGCTTCTGTGCATCAGAGTGGGACTTGAGGATGACACCAAGTTTGCAGTCTTCCAGAAACTCAGGTAGCCAGAGATCACAATTTATAATTTGGAGCTCTGTGAAGTAGATGCCAAGTAGTAGTATTCTCAAAATAAAGTTCTGAGGAACACCACTGGTCTTCTTCATATTTACTGAGGTTGCAACTGCCACCCACGAGTCCTATCCCTCAACTCATTTCCTGTCAATCTATGTAGGTTTAATTTAGAGCTCAATCAGCTTGTTTATTATGTTAGCATAACATATGGTGCCGTAATTCTTAGCCAGGTGGAGGTATGTTGTATGAGCAGCATGTATACTGTCGTCAGCTTCAGTTAGTTTTTCAAAGAAGTTGACCAGATTCATTAGACAGGATCTACCCTTAAAAAGAACTAACTGCTGGAGATCAAGCCTTATTGTTGAAATGTCAGGACCCACTTTAGAGAGTTCCGTAATATGGACACTGAATGGCCAAAAAAATGAACTTACATATAGTAAGTCCAAGATGGCCATTTCTCAGAATATTGCATTTTCTCAAATGTATTCCAGTCTTGGAATCAGTATACATATACGTCTGGGTGAAGTAGGAGGCAGAGTGGCCCCCACAAAAAAAAAAAACAAGTTTAAAGGAGAAGAGTGATGTCTGAGATCTACACTTCTGGATTTTCAGTCTTTTTTTTTGGTATGTGGGCACTTGACACTGCAAGCACTGACATTTCAATAGGGAGCCAATATAGTTATTTAGTTCAGTTATGATATGATCCTTGGCTTTTTAATTACGTCAGTTATGATATGATCCTTGGCTTTGCAGGCATGGCTAGTCAGGGTGATAGGTCTTTTTTTTCTAGAGTAAGTGGTGGGTCCACTTTGTGAAATGGCATCTTAGCAGCTGTGGACCATATTTCAGGGACAAAAACAGTGGTTAAACTCAGTTGGATGGCTGAAGGAAGGAGTCCACTGGTGTGTATTTTCTACTGTTTATCAAGCAACCAGATATATTATCAGGCCCCGTGGATGATGTATGTTTTTGCTTTTGAGAGCAACTTTAGCAAGTGTTCTTTTGTCATGATGAAGATTCTCAAAATTTTATTTTATTTATTTAACATTTGTTAACCATGAAAGTCTGACTTGGAATGAAGCCAATTTTAGCAGATGACCTGGGAGAAATGCTCCAGACACAGGTCTTTGTAACATGGGAGGAAACCAAAGCACCTGGAGAAAACCCACATAAATGCAGGGACGACATGCAAACTCCACACAGAAGACACCCCAGCTGAGAATTGTACTGGAGAACATCTTGCTATGAGGTGACAACACTACCGCTGCAACACTGCGCCATCCTAATTTAAGATTCTATGGGATATTTGGCTTTGTATAGTTGTTTACGGGATGAAATTTGCACTGAATCTGTTTGCTGTTATGCTGGTTTTCTCTACTGGATCCAAGTAGGTAGTGTCATTTTGGATAAATTCCAAGCAATGTTGGATGATGTTTCTTAGATTACAAGTATAACTAAAGAAAGATTTGTAAATATTTTTAGCTTCTGTTGCTAGTCCTAATGGCGTTTTCTAGTTCCTTTAATAGTTTGTTTACTTTGATTTTTCTTTCTGCTTTGTTGTATAGTTTAAGAACCCCTTTTTCTTTTAATATGTATTTTTTATACATATGGACCATCAGGATGATTTACTTTTAAATTTCCTATTTTGTTTTACTCTATCAGGGACAGCCTGGTCAATACATTTATCCAGGTATGTATAGAGTTTGTTTGTATAACAATGTGTCTCAGTATCTTGAGTTTGTGTCTTTCGGCTTTTCCCGGTTAGGGGTTACCACAGCGGAACTCCGGTCTGCTAATGATTGGTAATGGATTTTACGTACCGGGTTACCAGCCCTGATGCACAACCTTCCTCAGTATCTTGAGTAATACAGTTAAATCTGAACTCTGAGATTTCATCATACAATTGTAGAAAGTTTATACATCTGAAGTCTCTGAATTTTGTGATGCTTACATCTGTTTGGAGATTTTGAAGGAAAAGGTTACCAGTTAGTAACTGGACTTAACTGGAGAAAACAGTACCAGGGTGATAGGTGATATTGATGTCATGGTGGTAAGGACCATGTCAAGAATATTTTGCCCTATAGTGAATTCCTTGACAATTTGGCACAGAGATTTTTTTATGAAATCAAGGAATTTTGACATATAACCTATAGTTGCTGTATATATATGCCAGTTTATCACTTGATAGTTAAAGTCTCCTAGAATAATGGAATTCCTGTTAATTTGAAGTGTATCTAGTTTACTTAGGAACCTAACAGTTTTCTGGGAGTAGGGTAGGGGTCATATAACATGATGTGATCTGATAGTACTTCCTAGTTAGTCTGATTTGAATTTCAGTCATATCTGTTTTTGGGTTCTGTTGATTGGCCTAGATGTAATGTGATATAGATTCTTCACTGCGGTTAACATCAGGCTTAAAGGTGTGGTGGGCACAGAACCCTGGTATGGAGGTAATGCTTTCTGTACTTTTAAACCAAACTTATCTGAAATAGCACAGATGTATATGCACTCCAAATGCAGCAGGAACTCGACATCAGGCAATTTGGTACTTAGATTCCTGAAGTTGAGCACAGCCATCTTGAAGTGGTCTACTGATTAATTTGTTTCTTTTTTAGGTTGAAAGATTTATTATTAGGCTAAAAAAGTCACTGTGTGGGCAGCAAAGGCTTTAGGCAGTATGCAGAAGTCCTGGAATGAGCGGTGTAGGCCATCCTTTGCAAAGCAATAGTGACTGCCTAGCATCTCCTCCCATGCTGACATACAATGGATCCCCCATAGAATTACACCAGTTATGCCAAAAGTTGTTGAAGTAAATCATCTTTTCTCTGTACTTTATCATCATTTGAGGAGAAGGAAGGATACTGCTAAAAAAACAGGTTCTTACCTGCTTTCAGAAAAGCACGGAGAGCTCTGTCATCATCTTCATCCTCATCATCATCATCATCATCAATTCTCTTTTTCCCATTTTCAACATGGGGACAGGGTGTCATGTAAACTGTTTCCATCTCTCTCTATTCAGTACTACTTTTCTACCTTCTTTGGCACTCATGTCTGACTGTCGCAGGTCTTCTATCATACAATCCTTTCACCTCTTTGCTGGACACCCTCGTTTCCTTTTGCCTTCTTCCTGTTTGTCCCAAATTGACTTCTGCTTTTCTACACATGTGCCTAGAGCAGTGTAATATATTTATTTTATTTATTTTCCATTTGTTTACCGGGTTAGTCCTATTGGACAGAAGATGACCATTTTCAGCAGAGACCAGGGGAGAAAAGCTCCAGATACATAGTAAAAAATTATAAAAAATGATAACAAATTATATAAACATAGCTATTTTGTACATAGAGCATAGAACATATAAAATGAGTAAAATCAGAGTTTTACAAATGATGCAGCATACAGTGGTTAGAATATTGAGAAACAAATTAAACAAGATATTATACAACAGATATAGAATTGCTTGAACATAAATTCAAAAGAAGTTTCCATAGACAAACAGTGTCATAAACTAGAAATCATAAGTATAAAGGTAACCATTGGTGTCCATTGATCTATACCAGCTACACAAGGCCCCACACCTTTCAACATGTATTTCAAAGACTACTACACTGCTGCAATAAATAAATAAACACATAAATAAATAATGCTATCAGAGTTCAGGATGCTGCTCTCTATTTTTTTTCTCTATAAATCTATTCTCTTTGACTTTTTTTGCAACTGGAGCTACATGGGTTTCTGGTCTTATGTCCTCATTTCTTCATCTGTCCCATAATGTGCATCCTACCAACAGTCTCAGGCACTTCACCTCCATCACCTCTAGCTTCCTCAGCTACTCTGCCTTTACTGCTCAGATTTCTGTACTATACAGTAGTTCTGATTACACCACTGTTTTGTACACTTTACTTTTCAACTTCTTTGGCATTCTTTTGTCATATACTACTCCTGACAGCCAATTGGCTGCAGTCCCTCTGATTCTAGCTTTAACCTCCTCATTCAAACTTCCCTTCTTCTCGGCCACCCTTGCCAGATACTTGAAGCTGTTAACCTATTCCACTGTTTTCCCTTCTATCTCAATTCTCAGATTCATCTCATTTCTCACAACTGCTGCTATTACAACTCACTTTTTTGTACTCTTCCATCCCATGTGCCTTCAGGTTTGCATTTTCCCCATCCTTTCCTGAAGTTCTTGCTTAAAGTCTGCCTGCAATGCCACATCATCTGCATACAGCAAGTTTGTTGATGCGTCCCCTCCAACTTGTTTGTTAATGTAGTCCATCACCAGTATGAACAGCAGTGGTCTCAAAGCTGAACTCTGATCCAAATCCAGTCCCACTAGGAACCCCTCTGTGAGACTGAACACTGTTCATACTTTAGTCATTGGGTCCTTGAACACAGCTCTATCATGTCTCTCTGCAGATCCACCAGGGTTGTAACTCATCAGGTCATTCACACCCGCATGGGGCGCTATCATGTCATAATCATACTTGTTTGGTTTAAGAGTCTTTAGAGCCCTTGATAACTCACATCTTTCCAGTGGCAATGCCCCTCCCCTCTCACTCATCATTAAGCTGTCCAAAGTTATGAACTTGAAAAAATGTCCCTGCTTTTCAGTACAATGTTTCAAAAGTGCGTTTCTATCTATTCTATTTTGATATCTCTCAAGTGTTTGCAAAATCTGTTCTTTATTTTTTTATCAGTTTTTTCTATGTAGAAAAAGGAACACACAAAGGGCACAATATACAACTCTGTCTATATTACATGAAAATTTCCCCTGAAGTTTCTGAAAGGCAACTCACTGTCCCCCTGTCTTTGTCCAGCCTTGTAAGAGTTGAGTCATTTTTTCTGAAAATGGAGTCATCGCTCACTAGTACACTTATGTTAGAAAGGTGTCTAGATGCACTGCTTTCTGGGTGGTTAATTACCTGGTGACCCTTTATTGGGCTAGTGCTTATAGGTGGTATAGTGTTTGATTCAGACTGAGCCCTAGATTTACTAGATCTTATGGGCTTAGGCATGGAATTTTTTACATCATGAGCATATGATAGTTTTCTATGTATTTATGTGGAATGCAGTGGTCATGTGAGATGCTCACAGACTGTGTTTGTTTGTTAGAGGGTGGCATCCTACACCTCCATACATACATAAGTACTTGCATCTCTCACACAAAGATAGCCACGAGCTAAGCAATAATCCATTGGTTGAGAGATTCAGGCAGTTGTTACTTTGAGTATATCAAGTGTTAAGAGGCTGGCAACTGAGGATGGACAAGTGGGCAGAATTTCTAATCCAGTCGAAGAATACAGTAAATTAATTTAACATTATTTGATTTTAAGAAAATCATTTTATGTAGTTAGTAGTGCAATGGGATTAATATTATTGGAACATGACTTTATGATTTATTAATAGGTGACATATCTGCAGTGTAAAATGGATAAATAATGTTACGGGAATGTGACTTAAGACTTTATTTAAAATGTGCTGTATGTGTAGTATAAGAGTCAGAGGTGTAGCTACTTAATAACACACATGATTCTATATCTTAATCTGGGATCCCTCCAAAAGAGATGGACAAAAAAAAAAAACTCTTCTTCCTAACATGAAGGAAAAAACAAAGCACATTTCATCTTTTAAACTGCAGCAGTTGCTACAGTTTCCACCGCACTGTGTTATGGCACTCAGCATTGACAGCAAATTCAATACTGGTATTTTAATGCAGGTCTGCACAGAATAGTGATTGGGCAAGGCCAATCACACCCCCTAAAACTTTGCATTGGAGGTGGCTGCCCCTTCACCCCACCCTGGTTATGCTACTAGTATGAGTAAGAGTTTTGGTCCCCTTTCCTTTTGTTGAAATGCATCCACTCAACTTTCATACATTGTCTATGTATTCACCCTTTCAAGGTGAAAAGATGGTTAGTGCTGTGATTTGGTGATGTACTGTAAATTAGTAGCTTTTCTTGTCCAATTCACAGAGTCAGACGTGGTCACACAATTATCTCTGCCATTGAGAGAAGGACAGATATTTTAAGAAATGACTCATTAAGAAAACAGTACTACTTAAAATCAGTGGCTGCTATTAACTGCCTGCAGACATTCCTGAGAGTCAGCTTGAGAGTGAAGTATACCTCACCCTCTCTGTGGGGAATTTTTGATCCTTTATATTTCATAGGTAGGTACTAGGCTATTGGCCCTAGACCTATATAAACCTAGCCAAAAAGGTACCCTGGCTTTCGCTACTCAAGAATATTATTTTCCTGTGCCCCTGTTGAGCAGAGCTACAGAAGTAATCCCCAGGGTGAATTTCCTATCTCCCAACCAATTATCAAGATTTTTCTTGAAGAGTGCTAATGAGGAGCTTTGTTTGATATAGATGGGTAGTTTGTTCCAGAGTATGGGAAGTCTCTGGGACAGGAATCTATCCCTCCAGCATGTTCTGTTTATTGTGGTGACAAGGTTTAGGTCCCCTAGAGCATGTAGCTCGGAGGGATTGGGATTTTTTTAAGTGGAGCATGTCCAACAGCTCTGGGTTTGACATAGCTTTGTATGTTAGGCAGAGATTGCCTCTGAGTAGGTGATATGCAACGGAGTAAAACTGGAGTTTTTTGAGACGGTCTGCATAGGGCATCTATTTGATGCCGGTAATCCTCTTTGTGAGGTATTTCTGTGGCCTTTCCAGTTGTTGTAGATGTCTTGTGAGGTACATACCAAAAGGGATGCTGTATTCTATAATGGGTCTAATGAGTGATGAGTAGAGGGGAACAATTACCTCTTTTTTCCTGGATGAGAAACCTTTTGTGATGAGGTGTGCCACATAGAAGGATTTCCTGACTACTGTGGCGATGTGATTATCAAAGGAGAGACTACTGTCCACCTGTATTCCAAGGTCTCTTATCACACTTTCAGTGTTAAGTAGACTAATGCCTATGTGGTAGTTCATGGGTACAGAGGTTTTACCAAAAGGGATGACAATGCACTTTTTGGCATTGAGCTTGAGGTCATGGCTTTGATTCCAGGCTTCTGTCTCAGTGAGGTCCTTTTGTAGGATGTCCACATTGTTAGGAGTTTTGATTATGGCTCCTAGTTTGCAGTCATCTGTGAACTTCATAAGCCAAAGACCTTCTGTGTTAGTCTGTACTTCAGAGAAGTAGATACCAAACAGGAGAGGACCCAGGAGTGAACCCTGAGGTACTCCACTTGTCACTGGTCTGAAGCTGGATTTGGAGTCTGCTACTTTCACAGTGTGGATTCTGTCAGTGAGCCAGTTGGCAACCTACGTAGGAGTAATTTGACTAGGATGCCTGGACAAGTCCTCTATTCTTTTTTGCCATGTTTCACAAGATTTTTTACATCTACTCGAATTACCAGAGTCTCAGGCAGTTGGGACCTTTGTTTACACATTTATAATGCCATCTAAAAGCCTGGCACATCAGCTGTGCATCCTGCATGCTACAATATAATGTTAACACTGGAACATGAATACAAGCACCTAGTGTATGGATCAAGCTCACAACATTCTGAGCTTGTCAATACAAAGGGGAATATGCTACCTGTTGAGCCATAGGATAGGGATGGACTCTGCTTCATATGGATGAGGAGCCTGTTCCAGACCTTGGGGATCCTCTGAGACACATATATGTCTCTCCTGTATGTCTTACTTATCTCACAAGCAAAAAATAAATCATTGAAAATAGTGTTTCTGGTGCTGTTCATATTGCAGTTGTGCAAGAGGTCCATCTGAGCTGGATCCAACAATTCCTTGTAGGCCAGGCATACATCAGCTCTCAGTAATTTTTAGGAGACAGAGTATAGAGATAGGGCTTTAAGTTCATCTGTATAGGATAATGTGTTTATACCATAGATTGTCCTGGTAAAGACCCTTTTTGGGCATTCTAAGTGTTGCATATATCTAGTCAGGTATATGTTGAAGGGGGCATTATATTTAATGATGGGGCTGATAAGGGCCGAATAAAGTGATACTATGACTTCCTTGGAGATGAATGCCATGCCCTTACTTATAAGTTGGGTGACATAGGATGATTTCATACTACCTTGGATACATGTTGGTCAAAGGACAGAGTACTGTTTCCATATGTTCCCAAATCCCTGACAACTGAGTCAGCTCTTGGGGGGGGGGTCGTATTGATGGAGTAATTAGTTTGGTGGCAGTTTTCCCTGAAAGGCACTATAATGCATTTCTTGGCATTTTGTTTTAGTCCGTGACTTTGGCAGCAGTCATTTGTCTATGTTAAACCTTCTTGTAAGATGTTTGTCTCATTGGGGAATATATGATTGCTTCCAATTGGCATTCATCTGAGAACTTGGTCAGCCAATGGACTTTGACATTATCATTTACTTCTGGGAAGTAAATACAAAATAGGAGTCATCCCAGCATGGAATCTTGATGTACCCTACTGGTGACAGGTCCCTTAGCGGAGGTGGTATCACCAATCCTAACTTCCTGGTTCCTGTCTGTGAGCCAGCTGACAATCCAGTGAGTTATGCAGGGGGTTTATGCCCAGTTCAGTGAGTTTGTCAGCTATACCTGAGTAGGGTATTGTATCAAATACATTAGTCAGGCTCAGGTAGGTTGTATGCACTGTTTTACCCTCATCCATTGACCTGGTGACCTTTTCAAAATGTGCACCAGGTTTAGTATACATGGCTTTCCCTTGACAAAGCCGAACTGGGTTGAATCTGGTGTCTAAAGGTTGCCTATATGTTTATTGATCATTTCCATGATAATTTGTTCCACGACTTTGCATATTAGACTATTCAGACTAATAGATCTGAAGTTTTTGGTGTCATCTGTTGGTCCACCCATGTGAAGAGGGATAACCATTGTAGTGCTACATTCTTGTGATACAAAGCCTGTTTGGAGGCTACAGTTGAAAGGTGACTCAAGTTGTAAAGAAAAGTAAGAGAAACCCTGGCTAAAGCAGCGACTGCCATGACCCCTTAGAGTGCTCCTAAGTTCCATGTCAGCACCAGCTCATTGGCATAAACTGAGGGGTAGAATAAAAGGAGCAGGCAGACCTAGCAATAGACTGGGACACTGGGTGGCCAGCAATAGTGAGGTAAACAGGAACAAAAAATAAAAATACATTATACATTTCTTGGCTTTTTGGGTCCATTTTTCTTGATGAAATAAATGAAGAATTATCTGCAGACTGACTACACGTACATGATTCATTTTGCTAATTAGTATTCCTATTTCCAGGTTAATTGTTTCTGGTAACTGAAAAACATAACCCCAAGAAAGCCTATTCGGCATTTCAGAATTTCCTGAATTATAACTTGATGTTCTATTGATTCGGGTATATCAGCCTGCCATTTTGGGAGCAAAATATAAAAGTCATTTATTACACAATGCTGCCCTTGCCATTTCATACATGCAGACTGACTATCTAAATGCATCTTTCAATTCTGGTTCCTTTTATTGAGTCATATCTTTTAAAGTCTTGATGCAACAGTTGTTATTCCCTGATTTTTGACCATCACCTTAAAATAGCCAGTAGAGACTTGTTGCCTATGCAGCATTTGCTGGCTTTGACTCTAAACTCAGCCTGAGGATATGTTATAAGCTTTAAGTAGAATCTAAAGTAACTAGTATAACATGCAATGTTATTAAGAAATGCACAGAGCACTCAGCAGTGAAAATAAGAATTGACTTTAATAAAAATAAAATACAATTCTGCCCAGTTGTATACTGCTGTATTGGCACTCTGCCAGACACTTTGAACCACCACTGCTTTATTGGATGCTTTTACTTTGTAAATTGCTGTTATATGGTTTAATTGATCTGTATTGTTTTAGTTTCTAATACCATGATGAGAATGGACCCTATTCCTAAGTCAAGGTACAATTAAAGTTCATGAAATTAGTATTGTTTCAGTTTTGATGTCAGCCAAAAGTGTTCTTCACAGCCCAGAATTAACTCCTTCTTAATTCATACAGAGCTAGCTTTGAATTTTGAGACACTGTCACTCAATGGGATGTAGTTTGCCTTAAAATATTCCTATCTGTTGCTGGTTTAGCTGAATTTTCTGTGTTGATTTTTGCTTCAAAGGAGTCAGATCTATGATTTAACCTCACTAGTGAGGACGTCACATGAGGGGATACAGCACTCTCTCATTTTGATGAAAACCAGATCCAGTAGGTTTGATCATCTAGTTTGAGAGTGCACTACCTGTTCCAGAGTGTTTGTGTTAATAAAGTCTCTGAAGCAATGTGCCTATAAGTTTGAAGCAGTGTAAGTTTCACACTCTATAGAGGGGGTAGTTAATATCACCCATGAATAGGGTATTTAGTTGGATGGTGAGCACCTCTAGTAGGTCTAGGTAAGATTCGTGAGATTCTAGGGTCATAGATGGTGACCTGTAACTAGCCATGATATGGTGAAGGACCTTATCTATGGTGACGTGCACATGGATGAGTTCCATGATATCATCCTGTTTAACCAACCTGGAGGTATGTTTGTTGCTAATGTAGATAGAACACCTCCACCTTTGGCCCCAGTCTATGCTGCTGTTGTTCTAAATGTGTAGAAGGCCCTGTGGCTTTGCACTGCTGAAGTACTTTCTATGGTTTTAACCCAAGTCTCGGTCATGGCACACGTCTGCATTCTCCAGAGTAAGGAGGGCTGGAAGGGTGTGGCGTGTTTCTAGTTTAGCCTACTAGCATCGATCAGTAACATCTTAAGGTTGCTTGGAGAATTTGTCACTATGTTGGATAGTGTTGTATTACTGGCATTGACTAAAAAGGCTCTAAGGTGGTGGATTAAGTTTTACCAATATCCATAAGCCTAGGGGTGACAAGTGCAGCCCATTCTTGTTAAAGCTGACATATATTGGATCCCCCTGGAGTGACACTAGAAACTAAGCAAGTTACTAAAATCAATAATTTTATGTTCATACTGTGGCATCATCCTGGGTGAAGGTAGAATGCTGTTCAGTGCAAGACTCATACCTATCTGTGATACATATTCCAAGAGATCCAATATGTCTTTTTTCATGTAGTCCAGAGAGGTATGGCTCAGGTCATTTACACATACAATGAACAATGAAAGAATTATATTAGTACCTGGTATGCAGTAACTTGTCTTGAGAACAGACATGATATTGTGGATCCTAACTCCAGATAGGCAACTAACATTTATCTCCTCCTTGTCTAACCTGTTGAGTGGGACATCTGTGTGTTGCACACTGGAGTCCCCAAAGACAAGAATGGTAGGTAAACCATGTGCTTACCTTATGGTCTTTGTTCTTGGGGGAACATTGGGTGTAGGCTTAAGCAAGCTACTTCAAGGATCGTAAACTAGCAGTGAAATGGTCCAACAAACTCTCAACCTTTCTCCACAACCCAACTGAAGTCCCCCAACTCAATCCTAGGACCCCTACTCTTCAACATTTTCACAAACAACCTTCACACTGTGTCTCACCCTGGGACCCTCATTCAATATGCTGATGATTTCACCATAATCTGCACTGCTCAATCACTACCAGAAATACTCTCAAAAACTCAACAGTCCTTTACAGCAGTAGAATCCCGGCTAAGAAATGCCCAACTCATTCTTAATCCAAAGAAGACAAAACTATACTCTTTCATCCCCAAAACACCTCCCTTGTCACTGATCATTTTAACATCCTTACATCTGACAACACTGCTGTAGAAATAGTGCAGGAAACCAAACTTACCAGCTCTTATCATTGACAATAAACTTTCATTTGACCCCCATATACAGCAAAATATAAAGAAAACTCATCAAAAACTGGGATTCTTATATAAAAACAAACATTCCTTAACTGCACCAACCAAAACTACCCTTGCAAAAACATTTTTGCTTCCCTCCCTTCTTTATGGTGCCCCTATCCTAACTAACTTACGAAATTCTACCCTAAGCAAGTTGGCACAGTGCTACAACAAAGTTTGCCACAAACTCTAAATATCAAACACACCACTGTAAACCACTCCTAGAATTAAACTGGCTTGAACTACCCAACCAACTTGCCTTTATTCAGCTATCCACTTTGCACAACCTTATTTTCAAGCCTACTGCCTGCCCTGCACTAGCCAGTCTAGTCATACCTTACACATCAAATCGATCCCTACGATCAGAAGACAAAAATCTCTTAGCTATCTCAAAACCCACAAGAAAACTTGGTCACTCTCTGTATTTATACTCTGTCTCTAAACATTGGAATTCACTACCTCTAGTTACCAGGTTTATGCCTGGCCTAAGCCATTTCAAAGACTCTTTAAAAAATCATCTCAAAAATACATGGCTCTGCTCCTACATAAAGCCTGCCTAATGCTCATGTCTTCCTCTTCTGTCACATTTCAATCCCTCACAGACTGCAAGATCCAAAAGCTCTTCTAACTCCTTCTCTGCTTCTATACCATATCCTTAAGCTACTGCTCAGGCTTTATTGCTTATATTCTTCTTAACTCTCTCTCACTATATTTCTGCATCACTAACTTTCTGGTTGCTATTTTCCTAACTGAAACTAACATTCTATTTTGCATGTACTGTAACAGTCAATGTCACACATTGCATTACCTATGTACTTTTTTTTGGACACTGTCTACATCATGTATGATGAGAGTGACTATTATTGTCTGCTAACTGTATAAAATTGTCTAGATATGTAGTAATATATTACATCTTGTAGCAGTTTGTTCTTTCAGCTTATTTTTTGTATAGTATTTCTAATGTAATCTTTATTGTAGTGGATTATACTGTATTTGTATTGTACTGTATGTGGAGCATTTCTCCACAGGCCTCTGCTGAAAACAGGTTCTGTAGACCCAGTCAGACCACCCGAGTAAACAAATGTCAAATAAATAAATAAAGATGCCTGGTGTTGCTTTTGGTGTCTTTTTTTAGTGATTGCTGAGTAGTGTTGCCGTTAGGCAGCTTTGGAGATCTTTGAGATTTGGGAAGGTTTCTTTTAAGTGCCTCAGCCTAAGACTGTCTGAGAGTGTGTGTAATGAGCATTAAGTGTGAGGGATTTAGTGCGGGTATTCCTGACAACCTTATTTGTATACAAGATTTTTTCCCCTCAAGGAAATTATACATTTACATCTCTCTCTCATACTGTGTTATTTTCTTTAATGATTAAGTGGTTATCTGAGAACATGAAACAATTATTACATTGTCTTAGGATGCCCACATCTACCAAGATGACCACAGAGACATTTGGAAATTGTATATCCATGCTGTCTGGTCCTATAATAGGGTGGGCTAATTTGCTATGCAAACTAGTTTCTGGGGTTAAGTACAAGATGTTACGTAGTGCAAGGATATGGTTGTGCTAGTCGATGCATGAGCTAGCTGCTGTCAGTTTAATTCCATGCAATGCCACACTGTCTAACAAATTTTAGACCTAATCTTAACTTTATAGGGACATTTTACTGTCTAGGCATTTGGTGCTATACAGGGCACAGCTAGCTGCTGCTGTATGGTGGAAAACTCTTTGCAAAGTTGCCTGTTTTGTAGCAGGAAAGAAAAGCTTTAAAACTGACTTATGCCCTCTGTCCAATAAACAACCACACTTAAAGCTCTGTAAAGTGCTTCCCAACTTAGAGAGACCACGTAAACTCTGTCTGTCACAAGATGGATGAAGCTGGAATTTTTTACTGTAAAAGCACAGCAAAAGTAGCTCACAAGTGCAGATTACACAACAAACAACAACCAGACAACTAAGTCCCTGGCTAATTGACCCATCTGCAAGATGATCTGGAAGCAAACAGAACTAGAAAAACCAACAAACAGAGAAATAACTATTTTTGCCACAAAATTGAATAGATGCTTTAAAAATACACAAAACAGTAGTGATCACTGTATAAATTAGCAAGTATAAGTGCAGTAGATCAAGAAGGAATTTCTATCTTAGGCTGGATGACTGAATGCAGTTACAGCATCTGAAAAGTACTGTTGAGCTCTGTAAAAGTGAGCACAGAGACCTGCAAACTTGTCTGATTTATATCATAGAAAAAAGCTTCAAAACTCACTCCTATGCCATCTAGCCAATAAACAACCGCACTCTTAGGTCCCTGAAGTGCTTCCCAACTCAAAGAAATCAGGTAAATTCCTTCTGCTACAAGATGTATGATCATTGAATTTCTTAATGTTAAAGCACAGCAAAAGTAGCTCACAACTACAGCTTAAACAATAAACAGCTACCAAACAACTAAGGACCCAACTAATTTGCCTTTCTGTAATTTGGAGACAAACAGAACTAGAAAAACACCAAACACAGAAATGACTATTTTTGCCACAGAATTAAATAAATACTTTGTTAGCAAGTCCAACAGCAAAAAGTAACACTGCAAGAAGAAAAAATCGCTGCTTCAAAGCCACAAAGGAAGTGAGGCTCATCCCTTAAGGAAGTGATGTTTCTATGGTATTTAAAGGATGTGAGGCAGTGTATCTCTTTGTCTGATGATGTTTCTGTAGCATTGGAAATGAAAGCGTGTATATTTCTTTATTAAAATACCGTTTTGTGGCTTTGGAGCAGCGTTTTTTTCTTCTTAAATAAATACTTTAAAAATGCTCAATGATAGAAATCTTCGTATAAAGCAAGTATAAGGGCAGTAGATCAGAAACACATTCTTAAAGAGAAGCTACTTGGTTCTTCAAGTGGCATCCTTCGTGTTACTGGTGTCTTCTGTGTTTCTTTGGCTCTACATTCTTATCTTAGCATGGATGTCTCTGGATGCAGTTGAAATACTTTAAAAGTGTTGCTGAGCACTGTAGAAGTGACCACAGAACCTCGCAAACCTGCCTGATTTATAGCAGAGGAAAAAGTTTAAAAACTGACTCCTATGCCATGTACTAATAAAGGACCATATGTTAACCTCCCTGGAGTGATTAAAAATCCAAAAGTACAAAACACGCTTGTAGGAGCTCAGTTGCCCACCTCCAGAACAGCAGCACACACAATGTAAAAAACAAGGACACTTTTTTAGCATCTACCTATAACAATTTAATTAAAGTTTTAGCACATAAGCTTTTGTCCATACAAAGCTGACAGTGGACTTCATCAAAACCACAATGTTTCGTGCTAAAACAATTACATTTAAATCCATGCATTTAATTATCACATGACTAACAGTAACCAATCAATTTCTTTTTATACCAGTGCAGCATCCTTACTCTTATCTAAGTTCTCCCTGGAGTGCTTCCCAAATCAAGGAAACCAGGTAAACACCTTCTGCCACAAGATGGATGATACAGGAATTTCTTAATGTAAAATGTTGTTCTAGGAGATCTCTGTACTTGCCACTATATTTATGAATTTTCCCTGTTTTCCTTCTCAGCTGATCCTTTTCATTGAATTCTTTCTTTTGTTTTTTAGTACATTCATTTGATTTCTGTCTACTCTGCTTCACACTGAAATTCTTCTGCTAAACTTACCAAAGATATCATCTTAGATTCTTTTTCCTTATGTTTTAAAACTTTCACTATATTTGAATCTGGTGATTTCTTGATTTAATTTCTTCAAGTCTTTTGGGTTTCTTATACCATGATGGGAATGTCCCCATTCCCACATTAGGGTATGATTAAAATTCGTGAAATTAGTATTGTTTCAGTTTTTGATGTTCGCCAAAAGCGCTCTTTGCAGCACTTGCATTATGCCCAGAATTGACTCCTCCTGTAACTCATATAGAGTTACATGTATTGGCAGCATATCTAAGTATGACTGTATTTCTTTTTTATTTTTTATTAGACCTGCTGCTCCTACTAATGTTAGAACCTTCTGGGTATCTTTCTTCCACATGGCTCTTGCTTCAGCCTGCAAATCCTGGTATTTTATGGCTTTGTGTCTCTATGTATGACACTGTGATCACTGGGTGCAGCCATTTCAGTGATCAATGGTACTTCTGTCTTTTGTTCCTGGACTACAATATCTGTTTTTTGAACTGTTGGTAATAGGTGATCCCATCTGATATAAACTTCACCGTTCTCAACAATACTTTGTGGTTTGTATTTCCAGTGCTTCTTAACTACTTCAATATTGTAGTGTTTGCACAATCTTCAATGCAGGCCTGTGGCATTTTGGAATGCACATATGAGTAATTCTTACTCAAGGCCACATTTTTGTGTAAAGATGTTAATACTTTTAGCCAACAGTTAGGTACTGTGTCTGGGCTTGGAGTATTCCATTTAGGAGCTTTTCCTAATTTTGTTTCAACTTCTCTGGATATTACTTCTTCTCATTTCATAGCCTCTGCATTAGAACTTCTGTTTCTTTTCTCTCCATTCAGCATCTTTGTTATGCTCACATGGTCTTCACAGATATTTCTCCAAAATGTGCCTATTTTTTTTTTTTTTTTTTCTTGGTGGTGATTCTATTCCTTTTGCCTTGTTTCACAGTTCTCTATACAAGTTTTTTTTGGGTCATCAATGAATTGCTTACTTTGCACTTTTCCTTTATATTTATCTCCACATCTTCTAAGATTTTCTGCTCGTGCTGATAGTTTAGTTTATTATTTGCAGTAGTGTATGATAGATCCTGGTCTATTTTGATACTATCCATTGTTTTTACCACGTCTATCGTTCTAAGTATTTTGATTATCTGTTCACTATTCTATATTTTTCTAATAGTGATACTTCTTGTCTTAATTATTTTCTAGTTCTCTATTTTTGATGCTTCCATAGTGCCGTTTTATTTCTTTCGTTCCTTTCCCCTATTGCTTTATGTTTTTGAGGTAAGGCTTTATCTGTTATTAATTTAGCTGGACAGTAAATATATCCTATTTATTTTTGTTATATCACAAGAATTTTTCTTAATAGTCCTAATTAGTACGTTCCTCTGTTTTACCAAACTTCTAACATTTTGGGTCTTATTTACTTCCTGTAATCTATTTATTCAATTGATATTAATATGTCTATCCATCTCTATTAAACTAAGCAGCTCTTCCTTTTAGATCATTTTCTTACAGACTGAAAGCACCTTCTTTGCTATCCATTTCCTGTGAGTTTTCTACAGAAAGTTCTAGAATATCTTCCTGTGACATATCCTTTTCAGATACACCCTGCTCCACCTGCTGCATCTTCCTATGTGAAATAATTGGCCCATCACTCTGTAGAACTTCTTGTGTCAGAGTTGCTAATATCTCCTCATCTTTCCTTTACTGTGCAATTTCAATTTACATTTTGTACCAGACTTCTACTGAAAGCTCCAAAGCATCACCATGTGGCAAGTTTTCAGATGCCTCACACTGTGACATCACCTATGTTGGATTTTATACAGTAAATAAATTCATAGGTTCATAGGTTTGTAGGTAAGTATTGGGCTAGCTGCCCTTGTGGACCATTTTAAGCCTACCTAGTTTCCATTTTGTACTCAAAATAACCTATCTCATTTGGTTATAGAATGGCCTTACCCATCACATGGTTGCTACTTATATCTTACCCCTAATGATAATAACTGTGATCAAAGCAAAGATAATTTGTGGGGACCCATACATGGAATAAAGCATTTAGGAGCTGCCTGTGTCCATTATTAGTAAAAGATGCAAGCCAGGGTAAATGTTCTATTTGCCATCAAAATATCCAAGTTGCACTTGAATATGGACAGGGTAAGCTTTGTTTTATGTGGACAGGGAGTCTGATTCAGAGCAGACATCTCCCTTGTGAGATATACCTGCCACTCCAAACTGCTCTGCTGATATTGAAGAAGATGCTTAGATCCCTAGGCTAAGTATTTCTGATGCCATTTGACTTTCTGATGTGCAGTAAATCCATCTGTATTGTGACAGAGGATGCCTTGTATGTCAGACACAGTTTAACTCTTTGCAGTCTGTAGGATACCAAGTATAGTGACAGGGCTCTAAGCTGGTTCAAGTATGACATGTTATTTAGGTTTTGTATCATCTTAGTAAAGTATCTTTGTAGATGATCTACTTGTTGCATGTGTCTGAACAGACACATGCCATAGGGGCCATTATACCCAATGATTGACCTAATAAGGGCTGAGTAAAGGGGGACAATGACATCCTTAGATCTAGACAAAATTCCTTTGTTTATAAGCTGTACAAATGGAAGAACTCTCTTATGACAATGTACACATCCTGATCAAAGTTAGGTCACTGTCCACATAGGTTCCCAAATCACGAACAACTGGGTCAACTCTTAAATGTGTAAAAATAAGTTAATATGGTAGTTCACTCGGATGGATGACTTCCTAAAGGATACAATAATGCATTTTTTGGCATTAAGTTTCAGCCATGTGGGGATTCAATGACTGCTCCTAGCTTGCAGTCCTTTACAGATGTAGTCAGACAGAGCCCTTTGGTATTGGCATTTACTTCAAAAAAGTAGATGTCAAACAGGAAAGGTTGTAGCACAGAATCCTGGGGACTACACTGGTGACTGGTCTTTTTGTGGATTTAACTTCCACTATTTTGATTTCCTGCATACTATCTGTGAGTCATTTGCCAATCCCAAGGGCAGCATAGGTGTTTATTTCCAATTACAGCTAAATGTATTGGCCAGGAGGGTCACCATATCTTCAGCCTCAGTGTAAGTACCATCATTCACAATCAGCTCAGGGCATTGATGCATTGTGCTTTTGAGATTATAACCTTAACTAAAAAGGCCTTGTGATTGTCTTTGGCTTGCGTAACTATTTTAGCCACAAATGTGGCTTTGGTGGATTTTATTAGTCACCTGAGCTATTTGTTTATTTCATTGACAAGGGCTCTAACATTCTAGGAGTTACTCTTCTTACTTTCTTGTGAAAGGCCTTTTCCTTTTATTGTAAAGCTTGTTGGTATTATGGTTCAATAACGTGGGTTTGTTTCTGGAGTTTGCCTTGCTCTTGGTCCTACAGGGTACAACTGCATTTATGCAGGTATAGAGTGGTGGTGCATGTTTCTGTTTATTCAGTAGAGTTATATGGGTTTGGTAGGGATTTGAAGCTTGCCAATGTATCACTTTGGAGTAGGTAGTTTGCCTTAAAAAAATTTTTAAAGGTACATTGAGAAGGGATGTCTGGTTTCAATTTTATTTTGAAGCAGACTGCCTTATGGTCAGATCTAGCAAGTGGTGAAGATATGCAAGACAGGGTGAGGTAACCATATGAAATGTCTGGACCAGTGAGAGCAAGTCCCGAAACATGGAGAGTAAATGGCCAAAAACTGGACTTACATATATAAGTCTCAGATGGCCATTTCACTGAATATTTCCTTTTCTCTGAGGTATGGTGATCTTGCAGTTGTTACGTATAAGTTTGGGGGAGGCCTACATCAGGGTGTGCAATGGGTTTGCCCCTACAAAGAAAAAGTTGAAAGGAGAAGATCGATCTTTCTGCATTATGAGCATCGACATTTCCATAGGGAGACAATGGTGCAAGATGCCGCCATACTAATACGGACAAGAGTACTCTGACTAATTGTTCAAGGGAGTTTGTATTGACAAAGTACGAGAGTCTCTGTGCTTGTGCACTAGGATAGTTTAGATCACCAAGAAAAAAATGGTATTGGGTTTAATATTGAATGGTTCTAGTTCCTGTAGATAGGTGTTGTGACTTTCTTGATGTCTTCACTTTGCAGATAATCTATGATTTCATTTGTTTAACTTCTACTTTACCAATCTTCTTTACTAGATTCTTCCTTCTGTTCCATTTTTTTTCTTTTTTTGTATTGTGAAATTTTTCATATCCAGGTGCCTTTGCCTGTATTTCTCTTCAAATATGTTTGGAGCTGATTTCTTTATTGATTAGTTTGGCTTTCTCCTTTGATAAATTTTGCTCCATATAGCATATCTTTTTCTTTCCCATGTCCATGTTTCTTTTTTTATACCTTTCAACAATCTCTTGGTTTTCTTCTTAATATTTTCACACTTTCTCTGTTCCGTCTAGTTCTAGGTGGCCCAAAGTTTCTTCTATGTAATGATTTTCATGAATTTGTTTTATTAATGAACAGAAAGTTTTATTTGAAGCTTTTGTCAATTTTATTCATTCCTGTAATTTCTCTCAATCTTTTTGAATATCTTCTGTCTGAAAATTCTGGGCTTTTTGCATAAGAGTAACAATACATTATTTTCCTCTTTATCCTAATTAGTCCACTTCATTGCATGGCCAGCCTTAGGCATAGGCCAACTGAGCAGCTGCCTAGGGCACCACTCTAGCAGGGGTGCTTTTCCAGTATTTATTTGTTTATTTATTTATTTATTTTTTGTAGTAAAGAAATAGCTTCTTTAAAATATGTTGAATGAATACAGGAAAACTTGAAGAGTAAGACAAACTGTGAGAAAAAGAAAAAAAGTAATCTGGATGATGTAGGTATACCAGGATGGGGGCACCGGTTGGTGAGTCAGGAGCACTGTGGAGCCTTTTTGCCTAGGGCTCCAGTTGACCAAAGGCCGGCCATGCTTTTTTGTCTTTATGGCTTTATTCTGGCCTGTCAGATGTTGCATTTTTTGTGGACTACTACTTCCTTGTACCACAAGGACATCCTTTCCCTGAGCCTTGTCTAACCCAATTGTACAAATGCTGACATGTCCTAAGGATTCTACATTGCAGTAGTATATTCCTCTCACTACCAACCAAGGAAAGCATTAGAGAGAGAAATGACAGCATGACTGTTTAATCTTTCCTAGTCCGTGTGGCCCATTCAGTTAGCCTGTGAGTGTTCCTTCTTCAGATATGTTCAGAGATGCTAGTTGTATGGATGTCTTTTTGCCACATCTCACGCTGCCTCTAAATATTGCTGAGTAATGTTACTTGCAATTTTCCTGCACCGTGGCCCTCTATACTGACTAATCTGCAGTACTTCTGTAGCATTACATTGTGAGTGGAGTATCATCTTGCAGAGTCATACCTTGGCCTTAGTTAAGTATCTCAAACACACAATTTCTGGCCATGTTAAGCAATCATATAGCAAAGCTCAGCTGACAAAGACAGAGTACTGACCCATCTGATCTAGGTTATATAATCTCATTTTCATTATGCTGACCATTTACTGGAAAATAAGTCTCGCTATCCATAGATGTGCCTTTATATATTCTTTTTATTTTATGATCTCTTACAGTCACCATTCCTGGGTAAACATTGTCTATCTCCTGAAGGGTATTTTTCACATATTAAGACAAGTACTGCATTGGTTATATGTTCCCCTGGATGGTAGTGCAGTGACCAGGCTATGGCCTTTGCTACATCTCTGAAAACAGTAACTCATACAGGGTCATCGTATCAAGCCTTCACTGGTTGAAAGGGTTACCTTTTTGCAGACTAGCCTGACAAATGTACAGTTTTGGTGGCACATGACCTGCACTGTGCTGTGCTATAGCACATGGCACATGACCCACACTGTGCTGTGCTGTGATGTTTTATCTGGGTCATATTCATATTAATTAGTATGGAAACAGCTCTTGATATACAAGCGCTTTCACCCTACCCAAGTGCAAGGCTTTTTCAAGTAACTTACTTGAAAAAGCCTTGCAATTGGGCAGGGTGAAAACGCTTGTATATCAAGTTTTATTATAATAAATTTATTCTCAGCCATCTTCTGTGTGTCTGGACCATTTGTCTTTTGCTTGTAGTTCCTGGTTAAATGGTTCCTCTTTTACTTTGATCCCAACATATGTATTAATGATGTTAAGGTCCTTCATATATAGTTCTGTATAGTTCTGCTATCACTTCTTAATATCTTCTACTTTGGCTAGGTCACTCCCATCTTTGCCTTTTATCCTGCCCATTCTAACAGGAAGTTTCATTTAATGTCAGCAGTCTTTTTGATGAGATCTCTTGTCTTTCCTTTCTATAGTTTAATGCAATTCCTTGCACTTCTTATTTAAATATGAATGTTCATCACTTTTTGCTGTAATGTGAAACTTTGCATTCAATTTAACACATTTATGTAGTCACCATTGCCTTCTGCCCTCTTATTTTTCCTGAAGCATCTTGGGTGAATGTAGCAATTGCCTCATGTACACTGACCCTCTCCTACTACCACCCAACACTACAACCTGTGAGAGATGCACTTATATAGCCAAATTGGAAGCCAAGCTCTCTCCAACCAAGATTGTACTAGATAGTCAAGAGGAGAAGGTAAACACCTGCACCACACCACACTCAACACATAGTCCATCAAAACCTACACCACCTAAACCCACACATAGTAAGACAAAACATACACCTACATTCACGAAGGCTCTCAATAAAAATCTGCCCAAACAACAGAGACTCCAAAGCTGAAACGCAAGCAACCACCACCCCCCAACACTACCCAAATGACACATAGCCCACAAAATCAGTGTGCCACTCAACCTCAGCCCATAAGGCAAAACAACGTACCCAACACACTAGTCATAGGTGACTCTATAGTCAGGCACACTGATGTCCCACTCACCAGGCTAAACAAGGGGAAAGTTACTGCCAGCTGTTATCAGGTGCCAGGATCCACCACATAATGCAAGCACTCAGGTCACTCAACAAGTACATATATGACTCTGCCATTGTCCATGTTGGTGTGAATGACCTAAGATATACCTCTCTGGACTACATGAAAAGAGACATGGAGGAGCTCTTGGATCATGTAGCCTAGGCAAGTATGACCCTAACCCTGAGTAGCATCCTGCCATCATCCAGAATGATACCACAATACAAGGACAAAATGATTAACTTCAACAATTGGCTAAGCTTCTGGTGTCATTCTAAGGGGGTCCAGTGTCTGTCTGCCTGAGATGACATGACTGACAGACCGTAATGGTTTGCCAGAGATGGGCTGCATCTGTCGCCCCTGGGATTTCAGATACTGGCTAAGGCTCCTGCCACCCCCATAGTGTCTTTTTTAGGCAAGGTTCAAATGACAAACTCACCACCATAGCAGGTATAAGCAAGCAAAATCTGAGGGTAATGCTACTCAATGCTAGAAGTCTAAACCTCAAAATGCACTCACTCGAGGCACTCCTTAAATGGAGAACATCGACATCTGTGTAGTGAGGGAGACCTGGTTCAAGGCTCCAGAGTGCACCTCTGCATTACCAGGCTATAACTCATACTACACCTTTCAGCCACCTAACCTGGACCGAAACACTAAAGTAGGATGCATGTCCATATTCATTAAGGATATCCACATCTCCAGGCTAGTTGCTCAACATAATGCATCCGAAATTATCCTAGTGCAACTAACACTGGGCAAGACTGCAATCCAGGTTGGAGCTTATTACAGATCCCCTGCCATGCCCTAGGATCCCACTCCACATTTCTTGATATACTGGGTAATATTATGGTACAACCCAATACCCTAATAATGGGCGATTTCAACTACCCCAACATCAACTGGGAAAACTACTCATGTACTAATTAATTTGCTCAACGCTTTCTGGAATTCATACATTCCAACACCCTGGATCAGCTTGTCCATACCCCCACCAGGGCCAGCAATATCCTGGACCTGGTCATTACCAATATGGGCAACCGATGTTCCATGCCAGAGGTCAATTCTTCACTCATCAAATCCGACCACAAACTAATCACGCTAGACATCAATATCCCGGCCCACCTCCCCATTAAGGAAACCACCATAAAAAACTTCTCCAAAGCCAACTTCATGCTTCTTAAGACAGAAGTGGCAAGCTTCACAACACCCATACAGATGGAAAATAGAGGTACGACTGCTGAATCCTATACAAATACACTGTATAAGCACACACACAAGTGCATGGATCGTGCCATCCCCAACAGAACCAAGATGCTATCCTCCAAACAAGGAAGCCAATCTGGTGATCCCCTGCCATAAACAAATTCTGCAACAGAAGGAAGAAGCTGTTGCAAAGAAGAGTAAAATCCCCTGATTGCAGGAACTCCCTTTTCAGCCTCAGTAAGAAGCTGAGATCCCTCATAAAATCCTCCAAACCTAGCTACAAAATTAAAATTGCCACTGATTCTAAAGACAACCACAAAGCATTCTACAGCTATGTCAAGAATCTCAATAGCAACACTCAGATCTATTCTGAGCTACAGCACAATGGCACTAGATATACAAAACCAACTGATATTGCCAACATCCTGGCAGATAGGTTCAGTGCAAACCTCACCCCCTACCACCCAAAGGGCCCATCACTATACTGGAAGAATGCAAAGCCCCTGTAATCACAGCTACACAAGTAAAGACAGTACTCTCCAAAGCCAAGAACACAACATCCATGGGACCTGACAATATCCCAGGCTGCGTTCTGCATGAACTACAGACTGAACGGACACCCTACCTAAGTACCATGTTCAATCATAGCCTCACTTCAGACTTTGTGCCTACTGAATGGCTCACAACGATGGTTATCCCACTCCACAAAGGGGGCACCACCATGGACCCCGGGAACTACTGTCCCATTAGCCTGGCTAGCCTGGTCTGCGAGGCCATGGAAAATATCATCATCTTGGAGCTTATAAACAAGGACATAGATAACCTCCAAACTCTGTATCCCACTCAGTTTGGGTTTGTAAAAGGTAGATCATGTCTCCTAAACCTGATTGACTTCTTTGAAGCAGTCACCAGAGCTGAGGATGAGGGTAAGGTGGTGCACACAGCCTAGCTTTATCTCGCCAAGGCTTTTGATGCCATCCCTCCACTCTGGAATTATAGATAAACTCACTAGACTGTGCATAAATCCCTATGTCACAAGATGGGTGGCCAACTGGCTCACTGACTGAATCCACACACTGAAAGCAGCAGACTCCAAATCCAACTTCAGACCAGTGACAAGTGGAGTACCACAGGGCTCATTCCTGGGTCCTCTCCTGTTTGGCATCTACTTCTCAGAAGTCCAGGCTAATACAGCAGGTCTTTGGCTAATGAAGTTAGCAGATAACTGCAAGCTAGGTTCCATAATAGAATCTCCTAATAATGTGGACATTCTACAAAGGAGCCTCACTGAGACTGATGCTTAGCATCAAAGTCTTGGTCTCAAGCTCAATGCCAAGAAGTGCATTTCATCCCGTTTGGAAAAAACACTGTACCCATGAACTACCACATAGGCGGTAGCCTACTAAACACTGAAAGTTTGATAAGAGTCCTTGGGACACAGGTGGACAGTAGTCTCTCCTCTGATAATCACATCGCCACAGTAGTCATGAAATCCTTCTACGTGGCACACCTCATCACAAAGGGGTTCACCTCCAGAAAAAAAGGTCATTGTTCCTCTCTACTCATCCCTCATCAGACCTATTATAGACTACAATGTCCCATTTGGCATGTACCTCACAAGATATCTACAACAACTAGAAAGGCCACAGAAATACCTCACTAAGAGGATTACTGGACTCAAACAGATGCCATATGCAGACCGTCTCAAAAAACTCCAGCTCTACTCTGTTGCTTAGCACATACTTAGAGGTGACCTCTGCCTAACATACAAAGTCATGTCAAACCCAGATCTGTTGGACATGCTAAACTTAAAGAAACTGCAATCCCTCTGAGCACATGCTCCAGGGACCTAAATCTTGCCACCACAATAAACAGAACATGCTGGAGGGATAGATTCCTATCCCAGAGACTTCCCATGCTCTGGAACAGACTACCCATTCATGTCAACCAAAGCTCCTCATTAGCCCTCTTTAAGAAAAATCTCGACAATTGGATGGGAAATAGGAAATTCACCCCGGGGATCACTTCTGTGGCTCTGCTAGGCAGGGGCGCAGGAAAATAACTTTCTTGATTGGCAAAATTCAGGGAACTTTTTTGGCTAGGCTTATATAGGCCCCAGGGCAGATAGCCTAGTACCTACCGATGAACCTATGAACCTAGGTATCCTGGTTGACCATTGTTTTCGAAGACTATTAAGGTTTGCTAACTGCTTTTTTGTTCTTTAGTTTCATTTGAAGAAATCTTACATATTGAGACTATTTGCTCTGCACTAACAGCTTAAGTTTGTTGAAGTATGCTCCCCAAGAATTACTCAAAGAATCTGTTACATATTTTGAATGGAGGAAGACCTTTCCAATGGTTACATTTGCTATACATATGGACAATGGGAATTCTTCCTTTATATATTGGAAAAAAAATCTCAGTGGCTTTGCAAATTGATTCAAGAGACTTCTGAGATGCTGTTATGTCATTCTATTATGCATGACATAATAGGAGAATGCAAGAAGACTTGTAGGCCAAGGCTTTTAGAAACTGTCTTATTCTGATATAATTGCTAGGAGAGGACTGTCATGGTTGCTCAAATCTCTGCTTGTATTTCCTGAGCAGGGAAGTGATACATAGATGCTGAATCCATGACAGCCTATCAAAATGTTATTGATGCTGAGAGAGTTATAAACTGTCTCACTGTTATTGGTACAAATTTATGATCCACAATGCTGGCACCAATTAGTATGCCAAAGACAGGCTTATAATCTTACCTAATTCCAGCAGTTGACAGTCAGTGGTGCATTATCCAAGCCATTAACTCAGCTACTCTGTAAGGAGTGGTTGACCTTATGAACTTATTGCAGATGTGCACTGCTGCATTGTGTTATAACTAGCATTTGACACACGTAAATAAGATTTACACTGAGCACTTATATGGCCATTATAACTAGTAGCTTAAAGTTTTTGCCCACATTAACTCCCAGCACAATGTTTTCCATTGTTTTCTTCCCAACCGTTAAGGGAAACGTGGGCAAGATAATTTCACACACACACACACACACACACACACACACACACACACACACACACACACACACACACACACACACACACACACACAATGTTTTTTTTCTAGGAGGCTGTTCCATTTTAGCAGTCCATGAGCATAATTACTGTCATGAGTTCATAGGTGAGTACTAGGCTAGCTGTCCTTGTGGGCCAATTTTCCTTTTTGTGCTCCAAATAAAGTAGCCTATTGGCCATACCCATCCCAACATTGACAATTATAACTTACTGCTAATGAGTATAAATGGGAGCATACCATAGAGGGGACCCATGCATGGGATAAAGCATTTAAAAGCTGCATTTGTCTATTAGTAGTAGTCAGGGCAGGCCTGGGGTAAATTGTCTGTTTCCCATCCATAGCTCTAAGTTGGGTTTGAAAATGGAGAGGAATGAACGTTGTCTTGTGTAGATGGGTATTCTGTCCAGAGCACCAGTACCTGTTGGAAATACAACTGTCCTTCCAAACAGTTCTGCTGCTGTTGCAAAAGGGGTTTTGATCCTTAGACTGACTATTTCTGATAACATCTGACTTGCTGATGTACAGTAAATCCATTAGTAATGAGTTGGAAGATGCCTTATATACCAGACAGAGGTCACCTCTTAGCAGTCTGTAAGGTACCGAGTATAGTCAGAGGGCTTTCAGAATGTGCATATAGGACATGTTCAGGCCTTCTTTGGCGTTCCAGTTGTTGCATGTGTCTGGACAGATACATTCCACAGGAGTCATTATATTCAATGATTGATTTAATAAGGGATGAGTAAATAGGTTAATGACATTCCTAGATCGAGACACAATCCCTTTGTTTATAAGTGTATAATATAGAAGGACTGTCTTACAACAATAGACACATGTTGGTCAAAAGTTAGGTTACTGTCCGCATAAGTTCCCAGATTCTGAAAAACGTAGTCAACTCTTAGGGGTGTATTGTCAATATGGCATTTCCCTGGGGTAGATGGCTTCCCAAAGGATACAATAATACATTTTGTGGCATTTAGTTTCAGACCATGATTTTGACACCGGTTATTTATTTGAGACAAACCTTCTTGCAGGACAGCTAAGTCATTTGGTGATTCAATTACTGCTCCTAGCTTGCAGTCATCTGCAAACATAGTCTGCCAAAGCCCTTTGATATTGGCTTTCACTTCAGAAAAGTAGATGCCAAACAGGAGAGGTCCCAGCACAGAACAATGAGGAAATCCACTGGTGGCTGGTCTCTTTGTGGAGGTAACTTCTCCTACATTGATTATCTGCATCCTGTCTGTGAGCCAGTTGGCAATCCAATGGGTGACACAGGGCTTTATTCCCAGTTCATTTAGCTTTTCTACTGTAACTGAGTTGAGAATTGTATCAAAAGCTTTTGCCAGGTCAAGGTATGTGGTGGGTACCATTTTGCCTTCACCCATTACTTTGGTGACCTTTTCAAAAAAATCCACCAGGTTAAGAAAGCATGACCTGCCTTGACAAATCCAAACTGAGGCAGGTAAAGTGTTTGAAGGTTCCCTATGTTTTGATTGATTACTTCCATGATAAGTCTTTCTTTGGCTTTGCTTATGAGGCTGTTCAGACATATTGGGGCATAATTGCCTAGCTCTGTGGAAGGTCCTCCTTTATGCAGGAGAATGACTGTATCTGTTCTCCATTTGCTTGTTAGAAAACCTGTATGGAGGCTGAGACTGAGCAGTGTTGTTAGGGGTGTGACTAAATCATGCTTCATGCTATTTTAGATGCAACCAGGGATATTGTCAGGGCCCATCAATGCAGTATTTTTGGCTTTTGCTAGCACTGTATGGACTTGGTCTTGTGTGATAGCTGCAGGTGTATCTTGAGGAATGGAGGGAGGGGAGAGAGGAGTAAAGTTAGAGGTAAATTTCTTGACCAGTAGGTTAGCTATATTTTCATCCTCAGTGTAGGCAACAGTGCATTGCTACATTTTACTTCTGAGATTACGAACATAACTAAAATGCCTTGTGATGTTTTTAGCTGGATCCCTATCAGTTGATTGAGTTTTCAGAAACTCAGAATTCATATGGTCGAGACTGTATGATAACATTTTTGAAAACTCAAAGGTTTTGAATGCAGATTGCGGTACAACGTGGATCAAGATATTTACCCTTTAATTCACTGTAGTGCGATCTTGGAGTTGGGATATATAATTTGGAGGGGGGTGTGGGGGATGCAGCCCCCACCTGCTCAGTTGCGTGGAGGGCTTGTAGATTTTTGTGTTTTTTTATTTTTAATGTTAGAGTTTTAAGAAACTCAGTCATATGATCTCGTCCATATGAATTTCAAGGTTTGAAAACTCAATCATCTGACAAAGATTCCTTTGGCTTGGCTATTTTAGTCTCAAACTTGGCTTTGGTGGATTTTATTAAGCTCCTGAGTTGTTTGTTTATTTTATTGACAAATACTCTAACATTCTGGGAATTACTCTTCTTATTTTTGGTCAAAATTATTTTCTTTTTATTATAAAGCTTGTTGATATTATAGTTCCACCGTTTTGGTTTGTTTCTGGGGATTACCTACATTTCTGTGTGCTTAATTGAGTTTTCTGGGATTGGTAGGGATTTGAAGCAGGCCGATGTATCACATAGGAGTAGGTAGTTTGTCTTGAAGAAATTTATAATGGTACCTTGGGTGGAAGGGATTTCTGGTTTCAGTTTTATTTCACAGGGGACTGCTTCTTTATGGTCAGACCTAACAAGTGATGAAGATATGCAAGGGGTAGTGCAAAAAGATGCTCCCATATTAGTAAGGACAAGTTCTTCCCCCAGTGGGTATCTCATTCCACCTCGCCAAAATAGTGAAGCAACACAATTACCTTCATATCTTAATACCAACAGAATCTTCTAGTCTGATGCCAAACAACAGCATCATTGTGTTGATAAAACTTATGCAGAAAGCTATTTTCTAGAAAAAGAATATGTTGTCTTTCCTCAGCCAAATCTAGCTAGTTACATTATGGGTTGTCCTCAAAATTCTCTTTGTAGTAACAAATCTCCCACATGGTGCCTTTTCCCCACAATTTTAGAAACTACAGAGTTTAATCTTGGATAGTTTATAGCCCCCCCCCCCCCCCGTTAGCGGAAAAAAAGCCATATGTACTGACAGTGGTTGGAGCGATGGAGGGTTTGGGGTGCTGTACATTCATGCTTGTGGAAGGACAGCTATTGGCCAGGGTTTTTTAAAGGCCAGAATGTTACCACCCCGCATGACAAGAAAGAGAGGGAAAATTATGATTATGGTAATAGCCTATCCCTGTAGCCACACCCTCCTATAAAGTCTGGGATCCTGGGGGCCTTGATCTTTGGTTTGAAGGCAAGCTAACAAAAATAGCAAAGCCAAATTAAGTTATCTCCTTTCATGAATACTTGTAGAACACCCCACTCATTCAGAAAGAAGAGAAATAATTAGAGTGGAAGGAGTGTAATGAAGCAAGGGTTGTTGAGTCTTTCGGCTTTTCTCGGTTAGGGGTCGCCACCACAATGGAACTCCAGTCCGCTAATGATTGGTAGTTGATTTTTACGTGCCAAGTTACCAGCCATGATGCACAACCTTCAATGAAGGTACACCCATTCATGCATGTCTCCACGCAGAAGACGCTCTAGCTGAGAATCGAGCCGGACAGTGTCTTACTGTGAGGCGACAACACTACCGCAGCACCACCACCGCGGGTGTAATGAAGCAAGGGTGATTTTTCAATAAAATGTCTGTGACCTAAATACCCAATAGATATGTTGGTTTAAGGAGAATGAGCTATGGTTTCCTAACCTACAGGTGCTTGTTTGCTGACCTTGGTCAGGAAAAGGAGACTCATTTGGAGTAAAGCGGTGCTGGATTTACTGAACCTGCTCTCACCTGCTGATAAGGGCTGACAAAGGTTAAGGCTGAAATCATTGTATGTTATAATATTTGAAGACCCTCATTTACAAATAAACGCTTTACTTTGTAAATTGAATAATCACTTAACTATCTCACTAATATCCAAAAAGTGGAAAGAATGCCACATCCAACCTAACAGGATTCCAGGCCGCCTTTAGTGAACTTTGTGATGACTAAGATGTACATGTAATGGCACTGATCCCCCTCCTCAAATGTATAAATACAGGTGGTGCGTGGACAGTCAATGTTGACACTCTTGTCATGGGGGATATTAACTATCCTACCATCAAGTGGGAAACCTATATGAGCCTCAACTTACTTGCACAAAAGTTCCTTGACTTTGTTAACTCAAATGCCCTGGAAGAAATTGTACACAATCCTACAAGGAACTGAAATATACTTGACCTGGTTCTCACCAACATGAGAGCCTGTTGCACTACCATAAGTGTAGGACTCTCATTAGTAAAATCTGATTACCAGTCAGTCACTTTTAAAGTAGCAATAACTCCAAAACCCATCAGAGGTGAAGTCAGATTAAAAAACTTCACCGAAACCAACCATACCCTCCTAGGGGTTGGCATAAATGATTTCCAAGCCACAGTCCACACATATGGTCTTGGCAACTATATTAATTAACACTGCTACCCTGTACCAACATGTAAACAAATGCATAGACTCAGCTGTAGGACCAAAGTAAGAGTCTCAACAAAAAATAAGCCACCCAGGTGGATATCTCACATGAATAAATTATACAACAAATGTAAGAAGCTGTTGTCTAAGAATACCAAAGGGAGGTCCCAGCAATGGAAAAGTACCTTCCTAAGCCTAAATAAACAAATAAGACAACTTTATAAAACCGTCTAAGGACAACTTCAAGAAAAAAATTACCAAACACAGCTAAGGATAACCATAAGGCTTTCTTCAGCTACATCTGTTGCCTAAAAGGTTGGACCCAGACATGCTGAACTAGTGACAAATGGTATCACACACACTGATCCTGCAGAATTTGCTACCCTACTAGCGGACAAGTTTGGTGAAAATTTCTCCCCTTTATCCCCTCCAAAGATATCACAAACCACACATTCAACAGCTTTCCTACCCTATATATCTAAAGAACAGGTCATCAAAGCTCTGTCTATGGCAAAAAGCATAGCCTCTGTGGGTCCTGATGGCATCCCAGGATACACTCTAGGCAAATTAAAACAGGAATTAGCAGCTCCATTGGGCACCCTATTTAACCATAGCCTGAATACAGGAGTTGTCCCAGCTGAATGGAAAACCATGACTGTTATTCCCCTCCACAAGGGTGGTTTAGCAACAGATCCAGGGAACTATAGACACTTAAGGCTGACTAGCCTTATCTGCAAGGCCATGGAACGTATCATAATGGACATCATAAATAAAGATATAGGTGACCTCCAAACCCTTCATCCAACCATGTTCAGCTTTCTAAAGGATCAATCATGCCTGTTAAACCTAGTGGACTTCTTTGAAAATGTGACCAGGGCCATAGATGTGGGCAAATCTGTGCACACAGCATATCTGGACTTGGTGAAGGCCTATAATACAATCCCCCATTCAAGCATTATTGACAAACTCACCCACCTAAATGTCAACCCATTTGTTGTTAGGTGGGTCGCAAATTGGTTCACTAACCATACACATGCTATCAAAGTGGTGACTCCACCTCAGCCAGCAGTCCTATCATCAGTGGAGTTCCACAAGGGTCAGTAATGGACCCCCTTTTGTTTGGAATTTACTTCAAGTAAGTTCAGGCCAAAACAAAGGGGCTGTGGCTGACCAAGTTTGCTGACAACTGCAAACTTGGCATGATTGTTGACTCCCCAAATGATGTCAGTGTACTCCAAGAGGGGCTTACACAGACCAACAATTGGTGCCAAAGCCATGGACTCAAACTAAATGCAAAAAAATGCATCATCATCCCCTTTGGTAAAAGCAATGTCCCTACTAACTATCAAATAAACAACTATACCTTAAGTATGAACACTGTAGTGAGAGATTTGGGCACACAAGTAGACTATGATCTAAACTGTAATAAAAAAGGCATTCTGTGTCACACATCTGATTAGCAAAGGCATAGCCTCAAGAGCAAAAGACGTTATAAAACAGACTGAAAGCAAGCAACAAACAAAAAATAAAAACTGGGAGCATGAGTAAGTAAGCATGAACAACTTTAACCATTTACCACCATCTTGTTCTCCATTATTTTGACAGCTATTAAACCAAAAAACCAAATAAATGACATCCGAATGTCACCAAAAATGACATCTGGCATTCTTATCTGTACCGTAGGTGAAGACACTAGTTTTATTTCTTAGAGAGATAGTAAATACATGTGATATAATCTAACACAATGAAATATGTTTTAATCTGATTAGATAATTACTGGGCACATGGTTTCTTCCCAAATCCAGATATGTCTTTAGGAAAGTTGGTGGTAAGTTAAAGTTCCCTGTAGGTGTGAGTATATGCATCCTCTGAGATGAACCTTCATCACATCAAACATCAATTCTCTGTTTTATGTCACTTACGTAAAGGGGTCGACTCTTTCTCCATGATGGCCATGAGCAAGATAAAGAGGGTACTAGAGAATTTATGCATAACTGATTGACATAAAAAGTAATACGTAATCAAGCAGTCCTGAGGCATCACTCCAATGCAAAGTAGCCTGATGTTATATTTAAAACTAAGCAGGATGTGGTTCAAAAAATATTTTTACACAGCAGTGCAGTTTATAGTAGTGGTAGTTGTACCATAAAAAGAACATTTCATAATGATGACTTATAAAAACAAAGAGAGAGGTAATGCATAATGCATGGAGATCGAGTCATAGATGCTAATGTAGGTAATTAGCAATGCTGTTTATTTAGTTAAGTAGAGATAGCTTAAACAATTATGAAGAAAAAAGCTTATGAAAGGAAAAAATGGAAATGCTGCTATTATTTGAAGTAAAGGCTGACTTTTATGTTTTCTACAGACAGTGGTACAAAACAGGAGCCAGCTTATTTATCTTTGTATGTCTGTACATATTTATTTGTTTATTTATTTAAATTTTACCAGTAACTGTGTAAGTGTGGTGATTACAAATGATAATCTTTAGATGTGATCCAGCCCAGAAACTGGAAATGCAGTGGAATTACTACAAAACAGTATAAGGGCTTATGCATATGGTTACATGGACAGGGTATCTTTGTTTCTGACTATACATAAATGTACACCCTAAACACGTACATCGTTGTAGTCAGCTGTCAGAGTATAGCTGCTGCTTATGCATAGTATTGCAGTCATAGAAGCAGCTGTTTCTAATTGCTAATTTAATTGTTTAGGTTTATTCCCATCAAGTTTTATGATCCACAATAATTGTATCAGCATCCAAGAAATTCCACACACTGTGCACTTACGATACTTAAGTCATTAGACACAAAGTTTGGTATACAGGCTTATTAAATGAAAGCACTGCTAACCTAATGATAATGACTGTATTCTCTGCCTCTTAGGCAGTGCAGATGCTGTTGCTGAAAACTGTGCACTCCTTTGGTGAGGCTTGAAGGTTTAATGTACAGGCATCTTTTAATGCTGTCTGATTAATGTACAAGTATCGTTAAGTCCTTCTGAATTTAATTATCATAATGCACTGCATAAGCAGAGTGAATGGTGCACACATTCAAACCTGAATGACTGGGACATTTCCCAGGATGTATAGCACAGTTTCTGGGAGAAAACAATACTGATTGTTTGTGTCACTTCCTCAAGGAGTGAACTACAGGAGAAGGAATTCACCACACAATTCACTGATGACATTTCTATCTCTACTATAAGACAGGATAAGTGATGGTTACCATGTAATGATCACTTTTTATCCCAAAGATCATACCTTTTGATGTGCTTCAACTGGCTAATATAGCATTGCTGTACAGACAATAAATAATATAGTTAAGATCACATTTAAGGCTGAATCCATATTGGGTAACATAATTGTTAACTTTGTAAAAGGTGATATCTTAGTCAGAGGTAGTGTCATCTCTGCATTTTGAAAATGAAGATACTCCTGTACACAGGCTATATACCATGATTCATTTTTGGCCAACAGGTAACTTTATCTGGTATTTTCTGTTTTGTAGTACTTCAGTACAGACTGATGTGCTGTCAACCTATAGTGATGTTATAGGATTACATTGTTAATATTTGCGCAGGTACCAGGTGATAGGTAACTTTTGTTAGAATGAATATATACAGATGGAATGTGACTGATTTTCTACATGGGAATACAATAAATGGCAACACATAGTAGTTATAGGTGAGGAACCTGTAATGCTTACATTTAGGGAGTTATGTTAATCATTGTAGCACTTCTTTTATTGAAAATAGTTGTCCTCTGTGGTTATCTCACTAATGCTTAGTCAAATGTAATGAATGATATATTCATTTGTGAGACAGAAACTGAAAGGATCTGCTACACATTCACAAAATAAATAGCTCTGGAATTACCTATCTAAGGATCTAAATCATGACTGTGACATAAACAAAACATGTTGGAAGGACAAGTATGTGTCTCACAGATTACTAGTTCTATGGAACAGACAACTTAATTGGTGTAAAGCAAAGCTCTTACCTAAGCCTATTCAAATATAATTTGGACCAAAGTATGGAAAATCACAAATTCACCCTTAGCTTGTCACCTGTGTCCTTTATTGACAGGAGCAACTTCTAGATGTCATAAGGCACAGGCATATACCAAAGGCATTCTAGTCCTTGGGCACTGATAATTGGGAAAACTGGGGCATGATTGGCTAGGCTTAAAAAGGCTCTAGGGCCATTAACCTAGTTACCTCCTATGATCTTATGACCGTGTAAAGGTGGAGAGGAAGTCTTATTGTTCAAGGTCAGGGTAAGCATGCTATATTTATGTCTCAGATTATGGAACTTAATGTATATAGCTATAGGTTCCTCTCTATGACCCAGGGGAACCATACTACTTACTTGAATGCATTGGAGTCACTCAGTTCAGCCCAACAACATATTTATGGATGATTTCAACTGTCCCACCATAAACTGGGATACATGCATAACCACTAACATGCAGGCTCAGAGATTCCTGAATTTTGTCAATGGGAACACCCTGGAACAGCTAGCTAGTCTGCACACTTACTAGGCACAGATATCCAGGATTTGGTACTCACAAATATGAGGGAATGTTGCCCCTCACCCCACCCCGTGTAATGACCTCACTGCTCAGATCACATCACAAAGTGGTAACTTTTGAAATTAATATAAAGGCTAAATTCCCAGCAAACCCCAGAACTTATAAACATTTTTCCAAGGTTAACTATCTCCTATTAAGCAATTGCATAGGTAAATTCAAAGCCCCCCAAACTCAGAGAACATGGTGGCCTATGCAGAAATGTTTACGGAAACCCTCTACACGTGTGTAAATAACTGCATAGAAGCAGCAGTAGCAAACTAAAATAAACTTAGGGCAAACTCAACAAACAAGCTCACTTGATGGATCCCCAGTATGAATATCTTTTACAACAAAAGAAAGAAAATCCTATCCAATAATAGAAGGGTTATGTCCTAAAGACAAAAAATATCCCTCATCAATCTCAACAAGCAATTTAGGGGATTTATCAAGTCCACCAAAACCAAAGCCAACTTTGAGGTAAAATAGCCTTCCAGGATAAGGATAACCATAAAGCATTTTTTTCAGTTATGTAAGCAACATTAAAGGGAACTTCCTATACAAAATCAGGAGGTATAGCAAATTCGCTTGGTGATAAATATCAACCCTGTATCATCCTGAGTCCCCCTCCCCAGCAAATACCCTCTACCGTTTCATACCCAGCTATCAGTAAAAAACAGGTCCTCACTGCACTCACCATAGTTAAAAACACTGCATCAGTGAGTCCAGATAATATGCCAGGATGCCTCCTAAACAGTTTAAACATGACATGTCAGACCCAGAAGATTCTTTATTCAATCACAGTCTCCAGACAGGAATCATTCCTAAGGAATAGAGGAATGCAGTGACCACCATCTTCACAAAGGTAGACCATCAACAGACTCAGAGAACTACAGACTCTTAAGTCTGAGTAGTATTATATGCAAGGCCATAGAAAGAATTATTGTGGATTAGATAAACAAAGACATAGGGAATCTGCAAATGTTGGACTTATGTTAGTTCAGTTTCATCAAGGACAGGTCATGCCTACTAAAGTTGGTGGAATTCTTTAAGAAAGTCACCAGATACATGGACGAGGACAAAATGGTACATATTGGCTACCTTGACCTGGAAAAGGCATTTGACACAATATCTCACTCAGATGTTGTAGACAAACTCACAGATTTAGGCATAAATTCCTATGTCACCCAACAGATAGAAAAAATGGCACACAGACAGGACACATAAAGTTAGGATGGGGGAATCTACCCCACCAAGAGGCTATTTACTAGTGGTATGCCACAAGGCTCAGTACTGGGACCTCTCCTGTTCAGAATATACATCTCTGAATTCAAGGTACATGCAGAGGGCCTTTGGCTGAAAACATTTGCTGACATCTGCAAGCTGGGTACAATCATTGTATCCCCCACAGATGTAGATATCCTCCAGGATGGTCTGACACAGACAAATAACTGGTGCCATAACAATGGCCTAAAACGCAATGCACACAAATGCATAATTATACATTTTGGGAAGATGACCACCCCTGCAAATTACAACATTGATAACACTCTCCTAAGAGCAGACCAAGTAGTAAGGGATTTCAGAACTCAGTTTGACAGCAACCTGAACTTTGATCACCGTGTTTCCATGGTAGGGAGATAATCCTTCTACATGGTGAAACTTATAAGTGAGGGTATAGCATCCAGATATAAGGCGATCATAGTCCCTCTATAGACATTCATTAGACCAATAATTGAGTACAAAGCACCCATTGGCATGTACCTAATCAGGCATTTGCAACAACTGGAGAATCCACAAAGGTTTCTCACTAAAAGAATGCAGGGTGTAAATAATACATCCTCTGTGGACTGCCTCAAAGCCCTGTCCCTGTACTTGGTCTCCTACAGACTACTGAGGGGCGAAGTATGTCTAACCTCCAAGGTATTCATTGATCCAGCCCTGATGAATCTGCTACACATTTGCAAAATAAACAGTACTAGAATAACCCAATCTAATGATCTAAACCTTGTCTATGACATACACAAAACATGTCGGAGGAACAGGTATGTGTCTCAGAGATTACCATACCCAGCCCCCTGCTGCACTATGAGCAACTAAGTTGCACGCTGATCTGCATCTCTTTGTTGTTTAACCTTAGATTACACAAAGTATAGTTCCCACTCATAGTCTCTGTGCTACCAGCACAGTCGAGTCTCATTAACCCATTCCTTCCCATGATAAAACCCACTGTAAGAGCTCAATATCATGGATGGGCAGTTTACTACCATCTCTGTAGGCAACCTGATGGTCATGGACATCTTGAGGCAATGTAGCAATTGTCTCATGTAAAGTGACAACCACTTGATCCTAAAAGAAGCAAATGGTATATGAGAGAGATGTAGTTATACTATGAAATTGGTTGCAAGACTCTCACGTACAGACAAATTCAATGCCAAACAGATTGTCAACATCCACACATCACTTCCCACACTAAATAAGGATTTGACGCATAAAGCCATATATGTGGAGGTACACACTGGTAACTTACCAAAAAACTCAGAGGTCTCCCAAACAGCACCTTCAGAAACCACATATACACAAAAAAAGCAAACAACCACAACACATATTAATATACACACTAATATCTCAAAAAACAAGCCCATAATGGAAAACACCACAAAACATAACATACCGGTCATAGAAGTCTCCATAGTAAGACACATAGATGTCCTCCTCACCAGGCAGGATAAGGAGAAGGTCACAATTAATTGCCTCTCGGGTCCCAGGATTCATCAGATCACACAAGCACTCAAGTCACTTAGTCACAAGTACCAGTATGATTCTGTCATAGTCCATGTGGGTGTGAATGTCCTTAAATGTACCTCCCTGGACTATATGAAGACAGACATGATGAGCATACCTCTCAACCTGAAAACATCAAAAATCTAGATAAAAGGCCCATGAAAAGTAGCTACAACTGGCCAAAAATCTGTATGCTTATTAACATAAATTTTGCATACACAATTATGTAACCCCACCCACTCCACTGGAATTGTGGGATGCCAACATTCAAAAGCAAATTGAAAAAAACAGACAAAATATTAAACACAAAATGTAACCAGAACAATAGTGTTCTATTTATATTAACATTTGAACTTGTATCAAACTTTGAAGTTGTGTAAAACTAAAATACAATTTTTCTTTATAAAAATAAAATTAACTACTTCCAGACAAAATACTCAGGGTGCACCAGCCTAAGATAAAATTATTAGACTTACCAAGCTTAACCTAGATGGTTAGCTGCCATTATCCTAGTTTAAAATGTATGATGGTTACATGTAAATATTTTCACAACTATTTCCCCCAGTAGATCCTTCCTGCCTTCAACAATATACTCTTTGGATGTATTATACCACCAGCCATATTTTGGTACAACTGCTATGGGGATTGTTTCCCTTTTCTGTCTTCAGATATAGCTACTGTATATTTTTTGTCATTTTATTACCTTTTTATTTTGCTTTTAAATACCTTAAATAAGTAATCATTTAAGACATAGTGCACATACATTAACAGAAAGGAAAACAAATCATATTAATTTTCATTTTCATGCATTACAGATTACATATATGTTTTCTTTCTTTTTAGTTTATTATTCACTTCATCGTTATATAATCAGTACAATTCCTGCCTTTCCTTAATCCTTACGCCTTCTCCTGAACATTGTTCTGCATGTATTGTTTCCCCAAATTCCAGTTATTTACACAATTTGCTCTTTCCCTCTTCTAAAGATTCTACCTCTATAGTTATTTTATCTGATTTACAATAGCTACACCAGCTGTAATTTTATTATTATGTGGTGAAACCATCAGTTTTGCAAAATATATCTCAATGAGAAATATATCTGTTTTGAAAATTGAACCAGGCAGTCAAAATATTTGTGATAAGGAATGTCAGATTCTACTGAGAAACACATTTAAAAAAGACAGAGACAAACACACACTATCAGAGAGAGGTAGAGATAGCATGTGTAAAATCTGTTGACTTTAACGAACTCTACTCAAAAATCCTACTACACAAGGTCATTTTTTGCTTCTGAAAAGTGGGGTACATGCAAGATGTCTGTCATCTTTCTTTAAATTATCGGTCTCATCTTACTAGTATGTTGTTCATATAGTGTGCAGAATCATTTCTGATTCCCAATCCCATCGAATCAATCAAACTTAAATCTTTAAATAGAAAATAGGTACCAACCCACAATGAAACAATGAAGCCACAGATCAAAATGCGGGTGAGGCACTTTAATGAACACAATAGGCACTGCAAACTCGCATGAATAAAACAACAAGCACATAAACGTGTCCACAGTTTGTGTTTTCATTTCCAACACTTCTTCAGATGTGGGCTAGATTAAAAACATGCTAATTTAAGTACATCAAACAGTGACATAATTAACAAACAAACCAATCATTTTTGTAATGAGTTACATGAATATTCATACTATTAAAACCCATACAAGGGTTGACTTACAGATAAATATGTAAAAACACATGCATAAATACTTTCAACAAATAAATGAATCAATAAATAGATGAATGCTTAATATGTTGAGTAGATGTATAATTCTTCATAAAACTTGTACTATAAATAATTAAAAACTAACTTGTAATTATAAAAACCTTAAAAGCACGGTTTATATAAAAAAAATTCATAGACTTCCCTCTACTGGTTATTGAGAAAATTCCAACAAATAAAATAAAGCAATTACTTGTGTATTTCGTAATAAAATGTATAATGAATAAATACATAAAAAGACTGTATCTAGCAAAGAATAAATTCCTTTGCACATATATCACAAAAACTGTCATATTTTAAATAAATTAATAAATAATGATTCTTAAAATTTATAAAATTGTGAATTTATAATTTGGCAGACCTTAATTTGAGTAGGGGAGCAATTGAGATATGTTCATTTAATCCTGGCCATGTGTTAACTTGTAACGTCAACTGCCACCAGAGCTCCCTATACAATATATACTATATAATGTAGTTGTTGGAAGTGCCTTACATAAAGAATTGATTGAAATATTTAACAGATGTGGGCTAGATATGTTAAAATGCATGATTGAAGAAAATAGAATTAAAATTGACCTAATGAGGGAAACTGATATGTTGGATGAGTGCATTAAGGAAGATTTAATTTTTATTATTTCATCTGAGAGAGAAAAATATGACAACATAAGGAATGATATTGATGGGCAATGTGATAACTTAATTATGAGGAAAATTAAAAAGTTAGAGAGAGACATTACTGGCTACAAAAATGACAATAGTTACCCTAAGCCTAAGGCAAGCTTTAGGTTCTGGGAAAATAAGGTTAATGAAGCACGTGTAGTAATTAATAATAATGATAATGTCAGTATTGGGGAACAGGTTTATGATTTGGATGATTTCAATGAATACCCTCCTTTACGTAGATCCGAAAGAATTCAGAATAGAGAAGAATAACAATATCAGCAGTATCAGAATTTTTTTTGGTGGGGGAGATGGAGGGGGGGGTATTAACGATGAATTTTACCACCCTCCTTGACTTGGCAAATCAAGATATTATACATGATGAGAATAATTGTTTTAGGTTTATTGGGGACAATTTTAGTATCTATAATTTCAGTGATGTCACTTTAGAAAAAGAACATTTTAGATTACTGCCAAAGGGTACAGAGTTTATTCCTTCTAAAAAGGGTGACTTAACCAGGACTTTATTGGACATTAAATTGTTCACAAGAAAAATTAATTTTCAAGTCTTTTTTAAACAAGACAGAACATCAAATCCAGGTGTTTTGACAAGAAAGAGTGTTTTCAACCCTTCTTTGCACCTACAGATCAGGAATTTTGAAAGTGTAGTAGAGAATCAAATTAGACAAAATTTTAATAAAATTAAGTATAAACAAAATTTAAACAAGGATTAAATTAGAATATTAGCTGAACTTAGAAAGGACAAACATTTAAAAGTGATGAAGCCTGATAAAGGAGAGGGCATTGTCTTAATGGATAATTTGATCTATGAGGCCAAGATGAATGAGATGTTGAAGGATACAGACAAGTATTCATGTGTATCCAATAATGAGATAAATATTCCTAAAGAAGGATAGAAATGGTTTTAGAAGATGTATTAATTGATGGTTTGATAGATCAAAAAACTCTTCATTATTTAAAGGTAGAGAAACCCAGAATCCCTGTTATCTTCGGTATCCCAAAGATACATAAGAATGGCACTGAACCTCCACTGACACCGATTGTATCTGCTGACGGGTTTAAGACTTTACCCTTGGCCAAATTAGTTGATACTAAACTTAAAGCACTATGGATAAAGAGAGGTAATATTGTAAGGGATTCTTGGGATTTTTTAAGAAGTTTTAAACAAGAAGAGATCAAGGACAAAGTAACTTTTGTCACTATCGACATAATCGATTTGTTTTCGAGTATACCCCTTAATCAAGGTTTAGATTTATTGGAGGAGATTATTTATGAAGGCAATAGCTTAACAAATGATGAATGCACTTTAATTTTACAGTTAATGGATTTGGTTTTAAAGTATAATTTTATTTTTTTAAGGGTGAATATTTCCATCAAACAAAGGGAGTGGCGATCGGCACAATATGCACACCCACCTATCAAATTTAGTACTAGCCAGATGGGAAGAGAAATTTGTTTTAAATTCAATATATAGACACTCCTGGATATTATATAAGAGTTTCTTGGATGACATTTGTATCCTCTGGTTATCATCACAGGATAAGTTATCCAATTTTATCAATTTTATCAACAATCGTACTTACTACTTTTTTGAAATTCACTTATAAGGCTAGTCAAGAAAAACTGGAATATTTAGATGGTGAAATATATATAAAAAAAATATTTTTTATAATTCTAAAGTGTTCTAAAAAAGCACGTATTGCAATTCATTCCTACATTTTAATAGTGGTCACCCTGCACATTACAAGAGGAATATTGTAAAGGGACAATGTATTAGGTCTTGTAGGATGACTTCTGATGATGATTATTTTAGAAAGGAAATGGAATTATTAAGAACTATGTTCAAGACAAGAGACTACCCTGATTATTTACTCAATAAAGTTGAACAAGAGGTTATGGAAGGTAGGAGAGGAAGATTCATGCCTATTTTAGGCAAGAATATTGAAGAAACTGTTGCTGGAAATGTAGAAAATGAAGAGAATTGTGAGAGAGCTTTGGTCATTGGATACAATACTAGCACTAATTTGGTTAGAAATATTCTAAACAGTGAATGGAACAGGTTTTAGGCCTTCACTGATCTTGATACGCTACCTAAAGAGAGACTTAAAGTTGTATACAAAAATGCCAGCTCTATAAAAAATATTTTAAAAGCGAATCATGGAATGGAAATTTGGGGTAGTAATAAAAAAATGGGAACATATAAATGTAGTCATTGTGCACAATGTGAGTGGGTTATTAATAAAGATGAAGTCACGTTACTATGTAGGAATACAACTTTATTAAGTAAAAAATTTTCATATTGTGATCCTAATGGGCTCATATATCTAGCTTTGTGTGATGTGTCAAGCATTTTATATTGGGAAGATGGAAAGGAAGCTTAAGAGAAGGATATATGAGCATATGTATGATATTCAAAATAGGAAGGAGAACAATGCCCTGTATAAACACAAACAAGAATGTACAGAAGCCTGTTTTTTTTTTTTTGTACTAGAAAAAATAAAAAACAGATGGATGTGGTGGTATGTGGGAAAAAAATCGAGTATAGGGAGTTCTGGTGGCAGCTGACTTTACAAGCTAACACATGGCCAGGGTTAAATGAACATATCTCAACTGCTCCCTTACTCAAATTAAGGTCTGCCAAATTATAAATTCACAATTTTATAAATTTTAAGAATCATTATTTATTAATTTATTTAAATATGACAGTTTTTGTAATATATGTGTAAGGGAATTTATTATTTGCTAGATACAGTCTTTTTATGTAGTTATTTATTGTACGTTTTATTATGAAATACACAATTAATTGTTTTTTTATTTTATTTGTTGTAATTTTCTCAATGACCAGTAGAGAAAAGTCTATGAATTTTTTTTATGTTAACCTTGCTTTTAAGGTTTTTATAATTACAAGTTGGTTTTTAATTATTTATAGTACAAGTTTTATGAAGAATTATACATCTTCTCAACATATTAAGTATTCATCTATTTATTGATTCATTTAGTTGTTGAAAGTATTTATTTATGTGTTTTTACATATTTATCTGTAAGTCAACTCTTGTATGGGGTTTAATAGTATGAATATTCATGTACCTCATTACAAAAATGATTGGTTTGTTTGTTAATTATGTCACTGTTTGATGTACTTAAATTAGCGTGTTTTTAATCTAGCCCACATCTGAAGAAGTTTTGGAAATTAAAACGCAAACTGTGGATACGTTTATGTGCTTATTGTTTTATTTTTGTGAGTTTGCAGTGCCTATTGTGTACATTAAAGTGCCTCGCCCGCATTTTGATCTGTGGCTTCATTGTTTCATTGTGGGTTGGTACCTATTTTCTATTTACTAGCTTGGTTTGGTGCCTTTCGCTCTTTTTTGGATTAAAATTTAAATCTTTACTGAAGCTCTGCTCCAGTGTCACAACATGAAACAGAGTTATTAAATCAAAAACATAAATAATACATGAAACAGAATCATGTACTATTTTATTTTTCTGTCATGACACTGTTTCATGTATTATTGTAACTTTGGAGGGTTTTTTCTCTCTTGGTCTCTGCTAAAAAGGGGTTCAAAATCCAGTCAGACTTCCCTTAAATAAATGCAGATAAATAAGTAAGCAGCTACCTGGGAGTACTACAAATGTCGCAGTGACAGATTCCATTTTATAAACCAAATAAAAACAATGAATGTTGGCAAACATAAAAAGCTAACTTGCTCACAGCTTTCTTCACTGACTGTCCACACATTATTTCTTTATATTTTAGAAAACATTTATTACTAAATATTGTAAAGACTGATGGTAAAAATAATGTTCAGAAACAGATTAATAACATTTCACTTGTGTAAAAGGGCGGAGTCAGGTATTACAAATGAACATGAATTCCACAGACATTTTTCAACACATGAACATCACAATTTGTTCTTGTATGTTTCTCAAAATAAAGCCTACAACTCCACTGATGCAATGCAGCCACCGTACATGACCCAAAGCTGCGACTGAATTAATATAGTGACAGATGTTCTGGTGGAATGCACCTAGCCATTTTTGGTTTCATTTTTATTGTTAGCTATAATTCAAGTTATACAATACAAAGCAAGTTAATGCAATGGGGCTTTTGGGGGACTAGCTAATCACATCAATGCAATCATGGCAGGGAAACTGAAAATGAGTATTGTGGCTGGACTGCATTTGTGGAGGTCTGTCCCCATTAGATCCCTTTCATTTTTCCCAATTTGGCTACAGTTTAGCTAGTAAACATTTTTTGTTAGTATCATGTAGCTTTCATGTTTTTTTTTTTTTTTTTTTGCAGAAAGTGATAGCTTTTGCAAAGAAGTTATACTTTAAATGTCATGTTATTAACATAGATTACTGATTTACTGTTTAACTGGTGCATTGTCAGGAAGAAAAAGGGAAGTGCTGCTGAACATGACCACCTCTATGGGGTTGTACCGATTCACTTAGTGTTTCTGTGAGCACATCTAGTAGTTTTCCATGTGTGAGACATTTACAAGGGGAACAAGAGTGAGTACTGGGTAGTAATCAAACTTGTAGTCTTAGACAATTGCCAGAGCTTTCCACACACCCTTTGTAAAGTGCCAGACTTATCAGTTCAGTTTAACAGCCCTGTTATTTATATCTAGCAGAAAGTTGTCACTTAAAAAAACTGGCAAGGCTTATGGTATTCATTTCATATCTCCTACTAAGTGATGACATAAGAAATTTCAAAGCTCCTCTGAACCCAAAAAACACAGAATCCTTTGCAAAATTGTATACCAATGCCCTGTATAGCCACTTAAGCAGATACATAGAATCAGTATTACCAGACTGAATTATACATAGATCTTGTCAGAAAAACAAACCACCCTGGTGGACACCTGGTGCACCAGGCTACACAATCAAAAAAAGAAACTAATGCCCAAAAATAAATGGGAACATGCTCAGCATAAGAAGAAATCCCTCACTAGTCTGAACAAACAAATCAGAGATCTGGTCAAGTTCTCAAAAGTAAATTATGAAGAAAAAATAGCCTCCCATGCCAAGGAAAATCACAAAGCATTTCTTAACTGGGTCTGAAATCTTAAGTGGATTATCCAGCTTTGTGCAGAGCTATTGTAGACAGCACCAACCATACTCAACCAAAAGAAATAGCCAACCTGCTAGCTGACAGATTAAGATCAGACTTCAACACCCTGTCCCTGCCAGTCATCCCCCAAAGTACACCCACCGTCATTCATCAGCCTGTCATCTCAAAAGAGCAGTTTATCTCTGCAATCTCTAAGGCTAAAAACAAGGCATCAGTGGGCCCTGGCAACATCCCAGGTTGCCTTTTAAGTAACTTAAAATATGACCTAGCAGACCCACTTGGATCCCTATTTAACTACAGCACAAAGGGAGACCATCAACTGACTAAGGGAATTATAGACCCACAAGCCTGACTAGCCTCACCTGTAAGGCCATGGAAATTATCATCATGGACCTTAACAAGGACATAGGTAATCTTCAGATGCTGTAACCAACCCAGTTTGGATTTCTTAAGGGTAGATCATGTCTGTTAAATCTAGATGTCTCCTTTGAGAAGGTCACCAAGCCATGGATAAGACTGTGCGTACCACCTAACTTGTCCTGGCCAAGGTATTTGACACAATTCCTCACTCAGATATTTTAGAGAAACTCTCTTAACTGGGAATAAACACCTGCCTCACCAGGTGGATAGCCAAATGGCTCATGGAGAGGACACATGCTGTCAAAGTGGGTGAATTCTCCTTTAGCAAGAGGCCACTCACTAGCAGCATACCACAGAGCTCTGTGCTAGGCCCTTTCCTGTTGAATATATATTTCTCTGAAGTCAAGGAAACACAGACAGCCTTTGGCTACCCAAGTTCATTACTGCAACATGAAGGCAATCAATGAATCCTCGGACAATGCTGATATACTGCAGAAAGGATTAATGCAGACAAATAATTGGTGCCATAGCCATGGCTTGAAACTGAATACAAAAAAAGCATAGTTATTCCTTTTGGGAAAGCAAATGCCCCAGATAATTACAATATAGACAGCATAGCCCTATGAGTAAACCCAAGGAAATATACCTAAGAAAAATAACATTGATGATTTGAAGATTTTACTGTGTATAAATTTCAGCAGACATAGTTGTACATACTTTTTTAATAAAAGACTAGAAGAAAAAATCAGTGCTTCTAAAAGAGAGATGCTTGAGACCTTGTTAAAAAGCTTGTCATCGGCACATTGTATATAAATGTTTATAAACATACAATGATTCTGATTTTCAGCATGGTAGCTGCTACATTGATATACAGTAATTGTTTCATCCCGATTCTTATACTGCAAAACATATAAACAGAAGCAAGAAAGACTTTCACTGCAAATGCAAAAAATATTGACTGTATATCACAGTGATTTTTATGGGTACACACACATATTATTTATTTATTTATTTATTTGTCTTTGTTTAACAGGAAAGTCCCACTGGGTAATATCCATTTTCAGCAGAGGCCTGGGAGAAAAGCTCTATTTGCTTAAACTGCATTACATTAAGTTCCAGTTAAACACAGTGTAGTTACATTTCTATTTACATTTATACCCAAACAGTAGTTATATTTCTATACTCTTAAGATTTTACAGAGGTAGAAGTTACGAATGAGAAAGTCCACATGCAACTTAGTGGATTGTACAGGCAGCAGTTATGTATAAAACTTGTTTTGTCATTTCAGTGAGCGATTCAACCCCTGGATTCTCAAAAGCTTGCAGGGAGTACATGATTAGTGTAAGAGGAAATTTTGCCAATATGGCAGCCGAGTGATCCACGTATGTGCACGTCTGATGTGCGCGAGCATTGTAGCACTAGTGCTGCATGTCCCCAGCCCCCGTATGCAAACCTCCCCATTTGCAGGTGAAAACCATGCAAATGAGGTAAATCTGCCATCCAAGAAGCAGGAATCAGGGCGTGCAGAACTAGTGTAATATGCAGAAATGTACTTGGTTAGTAACCGAGTACTGCAAACTCCAAAACGGAGCTATGACAGCTCCAAATAAAGGCTGCATATTATTGAAGAAGCAGCATGCCAATAGCCAAGTAGAAGGCCATTGGCATTGCAAACAATGCCAAATTTACAAAATACAACTTTTATGATATGTCTGCCGATCACGGCCATTGAAGCATAGGGCAGTAGCGCGCAAACGGGACCAGTGGGTTAATAAGAAAATAAACCTAGAAAAAACAGTCTAACTGAAATCAGTATTCTGACAGGCAAAAGACAATCTGCCCAGTGATTAGTGGTTGCTAAGGAGAGAGGCACAGTGTGACACATGTAACTATGCATTAGCAGGCAATTCTATGCAAATGAGGGGAAGAAGAGTGAATCCCGGTTTACCCCAGCATGTGAGGCAGGTCCCAACAGTATATGAGTATGAATAGCTGAGTGCAAGACTAGGAGGTAGGTGACATCATGTGTGGGAGTGTCAGGCATACTGTCAGTGGATTGGAGCCCTGTGGCTCAGGGTTGCATCCAGCTTAGCACAGTAAAGCCAGGAGGTGCATCTAAACCCGCCCAGCCCATATGACAAAGTGTAAGCGTGTGTGTGCGCCATGCAATGGGATCTACAGGAAGATAAAGGAAGTGAACCCAGGAAATAGCAGCAGTGTGCACATTGCAGGACACCAATTGTGTGGCGCGCCCCCGAAATGAATCAGAAGGGCAATGGGAAGGGAAAGCAGCAGTAGGAAGTTAATCAAGGGGTACTAGGTTCGCTGCCAGGTGAAATGTATCAGAACCAGCCAATTACACAGGCAGCAGCCCAGCCCAGAACGCCACTATAAACTATGCAAAAACCTACCCCTCTGGTTTTTCCTACACCCTACACCACCAGTGTAAGCAAGTGGGGAACTTTTAACACTCACAACAGCAAAATGTTAGGGGTTGCAATAGCTATCAAACAACTTGTGGAAGAGGCTGAGGGTGGTGAGGATGGGAATGCAGCTGACCAACTCACAGTGAGGAGACAGAGAAGAGTGTACAGACCCAGGGTAACCTACCAAGGGCTACATGAGCTGGAGATAGTGGAGCACTATAGGGTGGACAGGGACCTCCTACAGCAGATTGTTGAGCTGTGCCAGCCACGCGTGACACACAGAACTAACAGAGGGGAACACATCCCAGTGGAAATGAAGGTATGTGTAGGCCTAAGAATACTAGCAACAAGTACCTTTCAAAGGACAACTGGGGATATGATGGGGATCTCACAGGCATCAGCATCCAGGGTACTTCACCATTTCCTGGATGCCATGGCAGCACATGTCAGGGAGCATGTATATTTCCCCCTCACCCGTGAGGCGTTGGCCAGCGGTATGTGTCTCTTCCAGCAAATAGCAGAATATGCTGAGGTAGTGGGTGCAATAGACTGCACACACATATGTATCAAAGCACCACCTGGTTATCAGAATAGGGTCTACATCAACCGCAAGGGCTTCCCTTCCATCAACTGCCAGGTCATGTGTGATGCCCAGGGCATAATACTGAACATGTGTGCTGGCTGCCCTGGAAGTTATCATGATTCCCACATCTGGCATCTAATGCAGCTGTACCAGAAATTTGCCAATGGGGACATCCCACACGGTCACCAAGTGGGAGATGCTGGATACGCACTGGAGCCGTGGCTGATGACACCCATCAGAAACGCACACACACCCAAACAAGAACTCCATAATGAGGCACATGCACAAACAAGAATCAAAATAGAGCATGTGTTTGGGATGCTCAAGCCTTTGTTCCAGTGCCTGGACACATCTGATGGAGCCTTGCGGTACTCACCAACTACATGTACCCAAATCGTCCTTGTATGTGCCATGCTACACAATATGAGCCTGCGGAAACAGCTGCAGCAGGACCAGCAAGGGGCAGGGGCACATAGCCCCCCACCAATGCCAAGGCCTGCACAGGCACAGAGTGACTCGGAGGAGGAACATCCTGAGCCTGCCCCAACAGGCAAAAGGAGGCATGCCCAGTGTGCCCTGGCCCTGGCAAAGAGGCAACGCATAGCACATACACTGACATGGGAGGGACCCAGGGAATAGCACCTCTCTCTGACTCTCACATACAGTAAAAGGGATGCCAAACATTACACTACCTGTGCTTAACCATGCATAGGCAGTGTACTACGTGCATCCGACACAGGCAGCCCTGCAGCACCACCCACAATACTGGGACACCCTCAAGATAAGGGACTCACACATGCCAGTCAGGAGGGGGTCACATACCCAACAACAGTCACAGCGAGCAGGACAGGTGTAGACAAACACAAACAAATGCTGTACTATGACCTCTGAATGAGGGGTATGGGTGACTCCCACCCTGGCCTACATGGACAGATTACAGCAGGCCAGGTAGTGGGATGTCATTTGTGATGACTAGGAAGTCAGAAACTAATGTGTATGCAATCAAAAGATAAGAACAGAAGTACACCAGTATGGCGTAGCCAGCGAGATAGGTAAGACTACTGACTGAAATGGACTACAGGACATACAAGTACAGTCCCAGCAAATGTGTACAACTGTCAGGTGTGCCCCCCACCCCACATAGAAATATAGTAACAGTCAGGTGAGCCACCCTCAATCCTGTGTAGCAACATAGAAATAGTCGTGTGTACTCCCCGCTATGCAGACATATTGCAACAGTCAATGCCAAATGATCGGTGGATACCCTGCAGACACAGCATGCTACCTGTCGGTGTACAACAAAAAGGTCAGCTGTGCAGTACAAACCACCGGACATGCTCCACACATGCATAACAGATGGCCTTACTGGGCATGCTCACACACTGAAAGAAATGAAGGCAATGTCAGTCATCAACATACTGAAAGGTCATACTGGGCATGCTCACACAATTAAACACATGAAGGCCATGTATGCAAACACCAGTGGACCAGACATATCAGGCGGTTGCAATAGTTACTGTAGACACATGTCAGTATGCACCACTCATGTCTTGCACACACAGTGGATAGGAATACAGACATATAAGGACAACACACCATAATACACCAAAGGTAGATGGATATAGAAGTATGGAAGAGGGTGACCATGACAAGGAGCCATCCACACCTGTCCCACTGAGCACACAGCCAAAGGGCCCCAAACACATCAGGTGCAGATGTCACACACTACAGTTACTAGTGACCAGTACCTGTCAGCACCACAGATGATGTGGTCCACGTGCCAGCTGCGCAACATGGCTGTACAAGGGCATAGTCAGCTAGTTGCCCTGTAGACGCACCTGTGACATATGACCCCATGTGTGACCACCTGTGGTGTGTTACCCCTACATGAATGGTGTATGGGCCATGCACAAACTGGTCACCCCATAGCGATACCCTGACAAGCCTGCTGAGGTTATCCAGTGTGAAATACACCTTTGGGAGAGTTGTAGGCCAGTAATCTCTGTGGTGCAACCCATAACTGCATACTGCTGTAGTGTGATAGACTAGTTAGGTAGGAGTTCTAACCCCAGATGTAGAAAATGTGCATGTGTGTGAGTGTGTGTGTGTGAGTGTGTGTGTGTGTGCATATGTGTTCGTGTGTGTCTGTCACTGACTGTGTAGAGATCAATGCTTTTTAGGCAACTCACACCCCTTACAAGTCGAATACCCATCATTGGCAAGGTTGCTGATGTCACACAACTTGAAATACACCTCTGGGATAATTGTAGCCCAGTAATCTCCATAGCACGTCCCATAACATCGTATGGCCATAGTGTAATTAAGGAGTTAGTTGGGAGTTCTAACCCCTGACCTGCCAACTGTGTGTGTATGCGTGCATGTCTATCTATGTAGAGAGCAATGCTTTTTGGGTAATCACACCCCCTTACATTTTACATACCCAACTTTGGCAAGGCTGCTGATGTCACCCACCTAGAAATACTCCCCTGGGAAAGCTGTAGCCCAGTAATCTCCATAGCGCATGCTGTAACTGTGTACTGCTGTAGTGTGATAATGTAGTTCGGTAGGAGGTCAAACCCCAGACGTGGCAACTGTGCGTGTGTGAGTCTGTGTGTGGATATGTGCGTGTCTGTCTGTCACTGACTGTGTAGAGAGCAATGCTTTTTCGGCTACTCACACCCCTTACAGGTCGAATACCCACCTTTGGCAAGACTACTGATGTCACGCAACTTGAAATATACCTCTGGGACGATCGTAGCCCAGTAATCTCCATAGCACGTCCCGTAACATTGTATGGCCATAGTGGGATTAAGGAGTTAGTTGGGAGTTCTAGCTCCTGACCTGCAAACTGTGCATGTATGTGTGCATATCTGACTGTGTAGAGAGCAATGCTTTTAGGGTACTCACACCCTTTACATTTCACATACCCAACTTTGGCAAGGCTGCTGATGTCACCCACCTAGAAATACTCCCCTGGGAAAGCTGTAGCCCAGTAATCTCCATAGCACATGCTGTAACTGCGTACTGCTGTAGCGTGATAATGTAGTTAGGTAAGAGGTCAAACCCCAGATGTGGCAACTGTGCATGTGTGAGTCTGTGCGTGCATATGTGTGCATGTCTGTCTGTCACTGACTGTGTAGAGAGCAATGCTTTTTAGGCTACTCACACCCCTTACAAGTCGAATACCCACCTTTGGCAAGGCTGCTGTCACGCAACTTGAAATACACCTCTGGGACAATCATAGCACAGTTATTTCCATAGCACATCCTGTAACATCGTATGGCCATAGTGTGATTAAGGAGTTAGTTGGGAGTCCTAGTTCCTGACTTGCCAACTGTGCGTGCATGCGTGCATGTCTGACTGTGTAGAGAGCAATGCTTTTAGGGTACTCACACCCCTTACATTTCACATACCCAACTTTGGCAAGGCTGCCGATGTCACTCACCTAGAAATACACCTCTGGGAAGGTTGTAGACCAGTAATCACCATAGCATGTCCTGTAACTGCATACTGCTGTATTGTGAATTAGAAGTGTGATTGGGTTCCATCCCCACACATGGAAGTTCCGGATTTATTGTGTGTGTCACTGTCTGTGTAGGGAACAATACATTTTAGGCTAGTCTCTCGCAGTCATTTCAAAGCCCTACTTTGGCAATCCTGCTGAAGTCAGTCAGTGTGAAATACACTTTCGGGCAAGTACTATTCCAATAATGTCCATGGCGCATACTATAACTGCGTAGTGCTGTAGTGTAATACACTAATTAGGTATGGGTTCTACTCCCAAACATGACAGGTGTGCGTGTGTGTGTGTGGGTGTGTGTGTGTGTTTGTAACCTGTATCCTGTGTAGAGGTGGTTGTGACTGTGTGACACCTGTGGCCAATGTGGAGTGGGTTTTGCATATGTCTTATATGGTGGCCATACTATATATCACAATGTCCACTGTACAAGGATAACACATGATATGGCTGAGAGGCCGGGGTGCAGAGCCATACCCAGACATGTGACATCAAGGCCAGGCAATCACAGTTAGCAAACCCAGTATTACTCAGAGCACACTTTCACCCCATGTGTCATACACACACACTTGCCTAGGTAACAGCCAATATGTGGGTAGTACACTGCATAATGGCCACTAATAGTAACTATGGAGTGACAGTGGTGGGCCACAGAGGGCATGACATCCAGTCCATCTGTCCAATATGCACATACGTGCAGACAGTGCACCTCCCCCATGTTCACCATTGGACAACTGCACCACCTGTGGTGCCATCACATGTGACCCACAACAGACATACCATGCCTGACAACATGCCCATATGGACAGATGCCACTGACACCAAGGAATGGTGATAGCATGCACACCATGTAGGTGCAGGGTAAAGCTGCTGGCCATTACCAGCTCCCGCCAGGACTGGCACATCTGATGATAATCTGTGTTCACAGCATGGGCCGGACACTCCAGGTACAGTTCCACATGTCACTGTACATGTGTGTGGAATGTGTGCACATCCCAGACACCATCCATGTCATGGATGATGGAACACAGACATGGCAAGCAATGCACAGCATTGCTCACACACCATAGTCACCTAGGTGATCTGATGGGGGATACAATACAAACCTGTGTGGGAAATTGCAGACACTACATCCCTGAGCCACAATGCAGACCATTGTCATGTGACCTGATGTCAAGGTACACCCATCTCCTAGCCTTGAACAGCCATCTGGTGCATTTGAACACCACACACCTGTGCAGACATGCACACATGCATGTCAGTAGTGGCACCCTGTGTGTTTGTGTATGTGTTTCATGCTGCAGATGTTCACATCCACACTCCCTACGATGCCCATGGGCATACTGCAGCAAGCTGTCTGATGTCAGACACCATCACATACCCTTCGCCCATACAGCCCCCATATGACCTGTGTGGTGCATGGGATACCGGCACAGTAATGTGATGTGGCAATCCCACAACTGATGAGTTGTACACCTGGCCCTGCCACGTGTGTCAGTGTGTGTGTGCCCTTGCGAGAGTGTGGCTGTGTTGACGCTGGCACCTGTTCATGCTGACAGGCATGTGTATGTCACCTACCATACGGCTACTTTATCCCTGTTGCAGATGTCACTCACCATCACATGTATGTTCTGAGTGCTCCACAACAGTTAACCCATGTGGTGCATCTAGGAATTACAGTGAACTGTGCTAGCACTACATAGTTGTCAGGGGTTTGATACTCTGTGCTGCTAGGTGTGTGACACAACCATGCTTCAGTTTTACCCCCCCACCCCTCCCTGACATGTATTAGCCTCTGTCTGCGTCCCCCACCCCGTCTCAGATGGACGTGGAGACCTACACCTGCTTTGCTTAGGCAGCAGCATGTGTAATGTAAATAATGCTCATGATCAGCTGATGGCCCATGCACGAATCACAGCCCTCTCTTAGCTGATTGCATGTGAAACAGCTATGGTAACATCCCCATAGCCAATTGTATGGAAACACACTCCAATACCTAGGGACATCATAGTGGTGTTTGCCTTTTTTTTCCCAACTGTGAGCAGGAACTAGATCTGTTGTGTGCCAAACAGCATCTCAGATGAACTGCGGTGTACCTCTAACACCATACACTGTAGAAACAGTGCAACAAACAGGAGGTGGATGTGCCTGACCTGACTACAGACTGTAAGTGCCGCCATACTGCATTTGGAGTAATGTTGCTTTCATAGTGTTTGTGTGGATATTGCTATTGTACATGTCTCAATACCTACCATGTCAGTTCCATGTTGATGGGGAATCTCCATCTGCAGGGTCATCTGCAGCTTGGCCAGTGTTGTGTCCGTGGTTGCATGTGTCACCCATGGGGCATCTCACTGTTGACTGCTGAAGGTAGTGTGAGGATTTCAGTCAGTAGATGGAGAAAGCTTTGGTATTCACAAATGTCATATCCCTCAAAGGACATACATTGCAACAACCCTGTAACAACAGTAAATGTATGTGGTTATCACAGCAACATGTCACTATTGGCCCTGTGTATGTGCTCCCAGCCTCACCTCTGTCAACCTTTGTACATATGTTGTGCATGAAATGGTGCAAATGTGCTGTACACCATACTTTGTGGCATCATATTTGAGAACAAGCCACTGATATATCCGACTACTACACATGTTATGTACCGACTACTATACATGTTATGTACAGTAGGGATTCATTAATTACATTACCTTCACATTCTGTGGATGTTCGTACAGTACTGAGGTCTGTGTACCTATGGTGAATGTCGACAGTGGGTGTAGTGTTGATATGTACCTTAGCCTGTGTATAGACTGTGGTAGATGACATTGTTCTAGTTCCCCCTACTATCAGATGTTACATGCTGCCCCACTGTATGGTACTGTAGTGGCGTACATGTTTGTAGGGCCATAAACACACGTGTCCCATACCACAGACAGCCACCAGACCAAACTGTGTAGCAGGCCAGTATATGTAGGGTCAGTCTGTGAGTGGCACATATGAGGATGGTGTCAAACCCATAGTCCATACACTGTAATACCATGCTAGCTAACCCTATGTGGCTGTGGCTGTGTTAACATTGTTTGTGGATATGCACTGTCACACAGGTGTATCTTACCCTGTGCTGTGACATGCCTGTGGAGCCTGCTTTACATGCAGGTACATGTGCATTCCCCCTTGGGAGGTGTAGGTCAGTGTTGAGCCAGTCTGCCTGCAGCCTGCACAGTGCATCGTGACATGCCTAGCAGCTGAGTGTACCTACCAAGTGGGATGTCATGTGCAGATACTAGCCAGATGTCTGGCTCCCAGGCCTCCCCTAACAGTCATGTATGTCAGACAGGGCAGTGGGATGCAGTGCAGATGTATGTCAATACCTATTGTGTAGTATGTGGCCATGGCACCCCTGTACTAGTGGTTATACCATTACAGGCCAGGCAGGGGTGTGTGAATGCATGACCTATAGTGGACATTATATACCAGATGTTATGTATTATACCCATCTACATGGCATTCCATATCGATATTGTCAGGCATGGTACACATGTGTAACACTAAGGGCTTATGTGTATACCTCTGGACTGTACCGACTGTGTCAGACCCCCGCATATATTGGCCAATATCTCTGCTGCAGTCCACAGTGGCATTACTTGCTAGCAGCAGTACTGTACACTGATGTCCTTTGGATGTCATTCTGTAACCAATAACACACATGTTATGAGCAGATGTGACCTGCCACACACACGTCTGTGAAGACAATCCCAATGACAGTAGCAATAGTCTACTAGTATACCTGCTATAGATACCTGACATCCCCTGCAACTACGACATTGGGAACATACGGGCTAGGGTTGGCCTACACTTCATGTCCAGGAACTATGGTGTGAATATCTGTACATATACATATCCAGATAGCCTGATATATGATTACACATGTGTACTACACCCAATTAACACTGTCATGGTAACCACCCACTATAGATTCCCACATCATGTGTGCATGGTCCCATTACATCTCCTGTGTGATGGGCATCCATCCTGTGTGTGGGCAGCAGTGCTACTGACAGCATGTAGCTATACCCCATACAGGAGAACTGGCACACTCAGGGCAGCCACATATTTGTAGGAGGATCGGGAAGTACAGATAGACTGCGAGTGGAGTTGTGTTATGCTTTGTACAGTACTGGTGTTACAGGGTGTGGGTGTACATACTAGTTTGCCATGGAATGCAGTCTGTCTGCATAGCACACAACTGTGAGCCTACCCTCATGCTGGCCAGAGCTGTGCCTATCATGTCTTGTCTGTCCACCACACAGGTCTTGTGTAAGATAATACATTGGCAGCATGTGTGTTGCATGTTACCAGTACATGGCTACATCAGTTGCCATCCATACCAGCAGTTCCCTGACTAAGGGGAAGTTACAGACTATCCTGTAACACATGCACCTTGCATAGTGTATGGCAACAGTTGTCCACATATGTGCCTGTATTCCAGCCTCTGTCCATTACCTACATACCAAGCTGTGCTCATATGTCATGATGTCAGTGGTTGATCCATAGTGGGCTGGGAGTATAACACACTGCCATGTCTGCCATTAGTCCACTACCATTGTAACCTCCACACATATGGTGGAGATAGGGCCATATATGTGTGGGCACCACCTACACAATACAAGTGTGCCCTCACACACTGCAGACCCCAGTGTATGTAACAGTGGTATAAGGCCCTGTATTATTGAGTCTAGGGGGGAGCACTGCTACAAAATGTGGGGTATCAGGGCTGAGCTGCCTTAGGGTATCTGGATGTACAGTACCATATACTTCACCTATATACACATTACTGACATGGATCTGGGTACTGTAAGACTTCTGCCCCCTGCCATATAAACTGTTCTGTGTTTTGGTGTGCTCGTGATTGTGTCAGTTATGCCATGTTATGTAACAGTTATAACCCATGTGGTCATAAGACATCTATACAACCTACTGTGTTTGTACAGTGTGTAGATAGAGGCTGCTGAGCTACACACCTGGGGCACATACTGCTGATTGTTAGGTATCCTGTGGCCCGGTGTGTCTTTCCTATTGTACAATGTGAATGGCTTGGCCTGTACAGCAACAGCTGTGAACCTCTCCAGCCTACTGTATGAGTGTAACTGGTCCACCATAGCATCACTCCATTGATATAGTTGCCAGTGTCTGAACAGCTATATGGCATGACATGTAGAACTGTAATAGTACACAATGAAAGGTTTCCATGTCTGCATACTTGTGGGTGTTGTTTCACCTATGACCTCGCTGTGGGTGTACGTTACAGGCAACAATTCTCATTTGTAAGGGTGGCACATACAATGTCCAGTCGTTCAGAGTTCAACTGTAGGCATAGTTCATAGGTTCATAGGTTCATAGGTTCATACTAGGCTATCTGCCTGAGGGCATTTACAAGCCTAGCCCATCGTTTTGTGGCTTACGCCACCCCTTTAGTATGGGGAACTATACCCATTATTTTGCTGTGCCTCTGTCGAGCAGTGACACTGAGGTAATCCCTGGGGTATATCTGCGATCTCCCATCCATTGGTCAAGATTTCTCTTGAACAAGGCCAGCGAGGTGCTCTGCCTCACATGTACCGGGATTTTGTTCCACAGCATAGGGAGTCTTTGGGTGATGAATCTATCCCTCCAGCACGTCCTATTAATAGCCGTGTCGAGGTTTAAGTCTCCGCCCTTGTGGCTCTGATGGATCTAGATTTTTTGAGGTGAAGCATATTCATCAAATCTGGGTTTGACATGGCCTTGTATGTTAGGCAAAGGTCACCTCTGAGCAGCGTGCGACTGAATAGAGCTGGAGTTCTTTCAGTCGGGCAGCATAGGACAGATTTTTGAGACCCTTTATCCTTTTGGTGAGGAACTTTTGTGGCCTCTCCAGCTGCTGCAAGTGTCGGGTCAGATACATTCGAATGGGGCATTGTACTCAATCATTGGTCTGATGAGTGATGAGTAAAGGGAGACTATGACCTCCCTTGATCTAGATGAGAATCCCTTCATGATAAGGTGGGCAATGTAGAAGGTCTTCCTAACTACTTTAGCTACATGGGTGTCGAATGACAGACTACTATCAACCTGGGTCCCCAGGTCCCTGATAACTTCTTCTGTGCTCAGTGGATTGCCACCTATTTGGTAGCTAGGGGTAACCTTGTTTTTCCTGAAGGGTATGACTATGCATTTTTTGGCATTTAACTTTAGGCCGTGGCTCTGGCACCAGTTATCCATTTCTGTGAGACCCTTCTGAAGGATATCTGTGTCAGATGTGTTTTCTACTATGGCCCAGTTTGCAGTCATCTGCAAACTTTGTCAGCCATAACCCTCCTGTGTTTGCTTGTACTTCGCAAAAGTAGATGCCAAACAAGAGTGGGCCCAGGACTGAGCCCTGTGGGACACCACTTGTGACAGGCTTTGAGTCTGACATGGCGCCAGCAACTCTGACCCTGTGGGTTCTGTCACTCAGCCAGTTTGGAACCCATCTTGTGATGTATGGGTTAACATTTAAGCTGATGAGTTTTTCAATGATACCCGAGTGGGGTATTGTATCGAAGGCCTTAGCCAGATCGAAGTAGGCTGTATGGACTGCCTTTCCCTCATCAATGGCTTTGGTGACTGTTTCGAAAAAGTCAACCAAGTTTAAAAGGCATGATCTGCCTTTGACAAAGCCAAACTGGGTTGGATCCAAAGTCTGCAAATTCCTATGTCTTTATTTATGAGGTCCATTATGATCCTCTCCATGGCTTTGCAGATAAGGCTTGTCAAGCTAATGGGCGGTAATTTCCAGGGTCGGTGGAGGCACCGCCTTTGTGAAGTGGGACCACAGTTGCAGTGCGCCACTCCTGGCGTATCCAGAGGTAAGACTTTGATTAAACAGCTGTCCTAGCTGTGGGTTTAATTCCTCATTGAGTTCGTGGAGCACACAGCCGGGACACCATCAGGTCCCATGGATGCTGTGTTTTTGCTATTTCTCTCGAAATTTGCTTTGGATGATTTTATGAGAGCTCTTAGTTTTTTACTTATAGTGATCAAGGGTGTCTTACCTTTTAAGGATTTTGCTCTATCTTGTAGTAGCTTCCTCCTTTTGTTGTAGAGTTTGTTTATGGCTGGGGTCCACCAGACTGGACGCTTGCCTTTGGTACAAAGAGTCTTTGTTTTGCTTGGGATTGCCTTATCCATGCAGTCCTGCAGGTGCTGGTAGAAGGCATTTGTAAGTGATTCAGCGGCTTGAGTACTGTTTTCCGCCGGCTCGGGGCCTTAAAGGAGACCACACTAGTCTTTAGAAGTGTGAAGTCGGCTTTTGAGAAGTTCTTTACTGTGGTCTTTTTATTTCAGGTGGGGTGGGATGAGGACCTCCAGCGAGATTAGTTTGTGATCTGATCTCACCAGTGAGGGGTATACTTCCGGTGTTGAACATTGTGCTCCCATGTTCATGATGATGAGATCAAGTATGTTATCTCCTCTTGTGGGGATGGTGACTAGTTGTTCCATGGCATTTGAGTTTATGAATTCCAGGAACTTTTGGGCTAGGGTGTTTGGGCTTGAGTAGTGTTCCCAGTCTATATTAGGGTAACTGAAGTCACCTAGTATGATGGTGTTTGGTGATACATTTATCCCCTCTAGTGTTTTCAGGAAGGCCATGTGAGGTTCCTGAGTTTGTGAGGGTGGCCTGTAACATGCTACAATTTGCAGAGCAGTCTTGCCTATGGTTAATTGCACCTGGATGGTCTCCGATGCATCGCGTTGCCACCAGTCTTGAGGTGTGGGTGTCCTTGATGAATATGGATACCCCCTTTCTTGGTATTGTCCAGATTTTGGGGCCGACGCATGATATGAGGTAAAACCTGATAGCTGGGGTGCTCTCAGGAGCCTTGAACCAGGTTTCTGTCACAGCACAGACATCGATGTTCTCCATACTGAGAAGGGCCTCGAGTCGTGCATTTTGAGATTTAGACTTCTGGCATTGAGCAGCATTACCCTTAGTTTTTTCCTTTTTGTGTTCTAGGGTGGTAGGTTTAGAATTTGAGCCTTGCCTAAAAAGGCACTATGGGGTGGCAAGAGCCTTTGCCAATATCTGGAATCCCAGGGTGACAGGTGCAAGCCGCCCTTGGAAGCAGCGTGGCTTGTCCAGCATGTCATCCCAGGCAGACAGATACTGGATCCCCTTTGAATGACACCAGTGTTTAAGCCAATTGTTAAAGCTGATCATCTTATCTCTGTATTGTGGCATCATTCTTGGTGAAGGTAGGATACTGCTCAAGGTCAGGGTCATACCTGCCTGGGCTACATAATCAGAGAGCTCCTCAATGTCTCTTTTCATGTAGTCCAAGGAGTACGTCTCAGGTCGACTACACCAGCGTGGACAATGACTGAGTCATATTTGTACCTGCTGTTGAGAGACCTGAGTGCTTGCGTTATGTGGCGGATTCTAGCGCCCGACAGGCAGCTTACTGTGACCTTCTCCTTACTCAGTCTGGTGAGCGGGACGTCAGTGTGTCTGACTATGGAGTCACCAATGACTAGTGTGTCTGGCATTGTGTTTGGCCTTAAGGGCTGTGACTGTTTGACACTCTGACTGTGAGGTCTATGTGTTGCAGGTGTTGTGTTCTGAGGTGGTGGTTGTTTGGGTGTCTGCTTTGGTGGCCTCTGCTGTTTTGGTAGATTTTTGATCAGAGCCTCCGAGTATGTCTTTGTTTGTTTATGTGTATGATTTGAGGTTGTAATGGTACTATGTGAGACTGGGTCTATAGTGTGTGTGGTAACCTTCTCCTCCTGACTGGTCTTGCCAGTCCTATGTTGAGAGAGCTCAGCCTCCAGTTTGGCCGTATAGTTGCATCTCTCGCATGTATTTGTGTTTTATGGGAGGAGGAGAGGGTTGTCTGTGTACATGAGGCAATTGTAGCATTGCCTCAATATTCCCAGGTTCACCAGCTGAGCAGGAGAGGACACTAGCAACTGATCCCTCGACATGCTAGAAGGATAGACAAAAAACTTTAAAAAAAGATTCCGGGGGACGTGGGTGACCGAGAAATGGAGGGTTGCCTTTTTGGGGTACTATCTATGACAAGAGTGCCGTATCAAGGTAATAAGTACTGTAGGAGCAAGTGCTAGGTTTAACAGATAGAGAATAGTCTACTTGGAGTCAAGTAGAGATGATCTTTTTAGTTATAGGATACGCTGATTAGATCAGTAGTATAGTTCGAGGAAGGTAGTTTTAAGGGAAAATTTGAAGAGTGGACTTTAGGTAGCCCGAATAGTTTAAACCTGCTTAACCGGCACTGCCCTAGTGTGCAACAGTGGCTGTTCCATATTGTGTGCACCTACCAGTTATGTATTGTACTGTGCATATAACTGCGTGTGTATGTGTAGTCACATGTATATGTACACACACACACACACACACACATATATATAAATATATATATAAATATATATATATATATATATATATATATATATATATATATATATATATATATTTATAAATATGTATACTTGTATATGCATATCTGTGTCTGTGTATCGAAGCCTGGTAATGTTGATGGCTTCCACATAATACATTCCCCATGGGACCCAGACTGTACTGCATGATATGTTACCAATAACAGCCTGACATTATATAGGTGAGATGTAGTACAGGTAACATCATGTGCCCATGTTGTCACTGGCCCTGGTTATGGTATCTCCAACAATTGGTAGTGTATTGCAAGGTGGATGTGTTTGGCTGGGGTGGATGCCTATTTGTACAACTTTTATAGTGTGTGGTGCCTGTTAACCCCATTAATGTAATATGTAGCCTGTTACACTCTACTCCCTAACAACTACATGTGCCTTGCAGTGACAGCACAACAGTGTTGCACCAATGGGTCAGTAGGCATGAGAATCCCATTGAGGTCTGCCACGTGTGTGTATGTGTGCATGTGTACATATCTGTAGGGTACAACAGTCCGTGTCCACATGCCCCTATTATGATAAACATTGCTACACAGTAGTACGGATATTGTTGTTGTCACCCATAGGTGTGGCAACACAATGCAGCACCCTACTATGCCTGTGGCATGTGCATCACATGCCTATCCCTGTGGTACCACTGTTTTGATATGTAATGGGTTGTTTTTGCTTTGTGGCCAATGTGTAATAGTGGGTATGTCAGAGTATCGAGATGGGTTCTAGTGTGTACAATATCCAGTGGGGGATGTGGGTTCTGTGTACACCATGGTACACCTGGTATATGGCTCATGTACCACTTTCAGGTGGCCAATGTCACCATCATCCATAGAGGTAGCAGATAGGGTACAGCCCATGTGCTGTGTGCAGCCTACCTGTAACACATTGGACACATGGACTAGTTAATTAGCAACTATACAACCAGGTCTCTAAGATGTGTGTCTACCTGTTATGTGTCAGTCAATGTGTATATGATGGTATGACACACTATGTATTCACCATATACAAACATTACACCCCCCATTACCATAATGTACATGTCTGTGGATGGTCTGCATGTATCACGTGACCTGGTACACACCTCACGCTACAGATGGTGTCATGTGTGCAATGACAGCCACACAGTTCAGTAGCACTACATAGCCGGGTTGGCAAGTGTTGCCAAGTAAGGATCTGTGTGTATGTGGATGGGTTGACATAAGGGTGCAGATTATACCTGTACCAGCAGGTGACTGGTCACATTTGCGCAGCCAATAACTGTTATACATGCCTGTGGCATGTTTGCAACTGTACACCACATATGTCATATGACATGGTGTCACCACACTGACATACCCCTGTGGAATATGACTGCAGACCATCCTCCTGCTGATACATGTATGCCTAAAGCACAAATGGATGACAGTATGGGTATATCAATTGGTGTTACCAACAGCTGAGCTGCATCATAGCTGCATGGCTGCACTACCTAACATGTATGCAGTATGCATTACCCCTGACTACATTCTACACTGCAGTACATTGCAGCACTCTATCACAGTCATAGTGTGCATCAGAACCATGTTAGCCTGTCCCTGCATTGATGTTATGGATGGCATGGATGTGTCACAGGTATCATCATATGCACAGGGTGTGTGAATGTCATCTTAGCTGCATGGCTACACTACCTGACATGTATGCAGTACACATTACCCCTGACTACATTTTACACTGCAGTACATTGCAGCACTCTATCACAGTCACAGTGTGCATCAGAACCATGTTAGCTTGTCCCTGTATTGATGTTATGCATGGCAGGGATGTGGTGCAGGTATCATCATATGCACAGGGTGTGTTACAGGTGTGCCAGTGGCCGAGGGTGGTCAAAACATGTGTCCCCATGTGTGTGGGTGAGGGGTGTAGTTCCTTGATTGGGGCATGGTGATGTGGTGTGTGTTGGTATGGGGTCATCCTAGGTGTGATTGCATAGTGTGTGGGTATGCATGCATACATTTCCACCATGTGGCTGCCCTAAACAGGTAATGTTGGACAGCTGCAGACCATACCTGACAGGGTGTGCAGTTCAGTGCCTCCGGCCATGGACATGTTGACTGTGCTTGCCAGGGGTTCCATGGGCACGTGCAGGTACAGACCTTGAGGTGCAACTCTCCCCTGATGATGACATATGTCTGCTGGAACCATGTCCTGCCTGGGCTTGGCCAGGGCCATGTGCATGAGGCCTGCTGTGGTGTGGTGTGGACAACAGAGCCTGTGGTGTGTTGGGGCTGGTACTGCCACTACAGGAGCAGCTGTGTGTCCTGGCACGTCCACGTTGACCGCCAGCTGCTGGTGTCTCTGGCCTACATTTACACATCCATCGCACCACTCCTAGTTTGCATGCAGGAGGGACCCTGACCCACCTTGCCACCTGTGGGGGAAGAAAATACACACGTTAAGATTTTTACAACAGTGCATAACAGTGCACACACTTACACTGACAGCCACCTTACTACCTCACTTTCCCTGAGTATACAGACAGTCCCACAGTCAGTTACATGTGTTACCCATCCTGCATGGCACTTGCTAATATACACGCATCACTACAGCCCATTAACATATCATTCCTCTCCATGCCTACACATGTGGTAACCATACCTGACCTGTTACTTCATCGCCTCCCTGACCTGGGTGGAGTAGGTTGCACATGGCCTCACTGCTGTCACCCTGTATTATCCTGTGTATGGGCAGTAATGGTGTACAAAGCCCCTATATGGTTGGGGCTGCTACATTCACTACATATGTCACACACCAGAGCCTCATACTACAGTCTTGCTCAGTCCATGCCACATCTGCTGCACAAGCGACCCATCATGTGGGCAACAGTACTACCTGGATACACTCACTGATGTGCTGTGGTAATTCCCCATTGCATTTGGAGTGCTGCATATGTGGGTAGCCAGTTATCTGCTGACAATATGATGTGTATACCTGATATGTACTGCACCTCCCAATGCATATTCCATGCTACAGACCTTGTTATGCTATCAGCTGTCCTGTGTTCACATACCTGACAGGTTGTCCTGGTGTCCCATGTCTCACTCCATGTGCAGAACAACCCCAAGGGGAAGTACCACCATGTGGTCAATCCCATTATCACCTGTGCATACATGGACACACACACACACATACACACACACACACACACACACACACACACACACACACACACACACACCTGACATGCATTGTCCACACTCCACTAGATTGCATTTATGAACACAACTGAGACACACACACCCAAACACACACCACACTCCTACATGTGGAGTTGCACAGCATTTGTACACACAGTCCTCCCATTAGCCTTCTGTCAACATGCATTACATATGGAGCTCAATAGCATGCAGTGCAACTATAGTGGCATCATGTTAGCAGCAGTATACATGTGTGTGAGGCATGGGCTTTTTGGTAGGTGATGGCCCTTCCCCATGTTAACACTGCACCCATGTACAAAGTGTTACTGTGGACCTGTTCTGCACCCTGCCTTGTACTGTGCACCATACCTTGCAGGTGTGGAAACCATTGATGCATCTGTAGTACTGTGTCCTTTACGTCAGCTCCAATGCTCACAGCCCCTATATGTTGTAGCAAAACATACCTGGGATGATATGTGGACAGGTATCAGTTGTGGATGCCTGATGTCTGCATTACAGATCACAACATCAGCAGTGCATGTATGATGTATGACCAGTACATGACTGTTACACTGACAACCAGCGGATCTCACCATGGCTGTGAGGGGTTCCCTACACATGTCCCAGACCTCTTCATCTTTGCAAGGTCTACTCATGTGCACATCCCTTGGAGGGCACACACTGCTGTCACGAGTGCTGTGGGGTCAGAGTTACGTCTGCAACATTTACTTAACCTGATTGTGTGCAACTGCAGCCATGGTGGTGTTGAGTTACACATGTGCCTACTGTAGGCTATGTGTCCTGCCGCATGAGACATCTCTGTGGACACATAGCACATTGACAGGATGTTAGTTAACTTGCATGTGTCTGTTGTACCCTTCCGATACCCCATCATGGTCTCTACTGTGATGCAGTGTATTTCTCAGCAACAAAACGTGAACATGTACAGCATGCAGTATGGGTAGGTGTGTTAGATGTGTGCATGGGGGATATCCCATAGCTATTACATGCTCAGTTTATCATCATGCATGCACACAAACCATACTCACTGGCTACGGGCTGCTGCCATAGTGGCATCCTGGAGGGACCTACACAGGGGTGAGAGAAAGCTGATGTCAGTGACCACAACTGTGGCATTCATAACAGGTGAGTGCAGCATTATGTTACATCAACAGTAGAATTGCACAATATTACAGCTTATACACAGCAGTTTATTACTACTACACAGCAGCAGACTATGTATATGACATCTCATTTTTGCATGATGTACCTGTACAGATGCAAGAAGCATACACACGAGTGGGGTACCAATGTGCCCTGGAGCCTTACCTGCACGCTCCTCAGCTGGTGTGTTGTTGGCACCCACCTCCAAGATGTGCCCTGCCAGGTGTTGATGCTGCAGGCAGACAGTTGCCACAAGGCTGCTGAGAAGCTCCTCCACATGGGTGAGGGGGGGTGGGCAGGTTGCCCCCCCCTGTTGCGAGGTGGTCTTCCCTTACGGCAGCTGCACGCCGACATATATGGCAAAGCAGGTCGATGCAATGATGCCGGACCTGCTCATAGCTGCGGTTATGCAGTCTGACATCATTGACCCTGTGGACCAGCCCATTCCACAGGGCGGTCCTCTCCTGCTTGTCCTGGACTATCCGGCCAAAAAGCAGTACATAGTGCTGTACCAGGTGGTTGATAATGATCGCTGTTTCAGTGGTGCTCTATGTGGGAAGACAACTTTGCAACATGTTTCCTGGAAGACATAAGGATGGAAACAGGTCTAAGCCACCCATATAGCATGGTCACCATAGTTTTTAACACACATACATGTCTCCCCCCACCATATCAGCTACAACAAACCATTCACAGACTTCAATTGTTATGTCAGCTGCTTACCTACCATTGGGACATATGTTGTATTGTACCAAGCTTTGTGCTATGTGTATGTGCCACGCTTTGTGCTATGTGTTTGTAGCCATGCTCCCTGTAGGGACCCTTATCTTTGCTGGCCTGTTACAGACTTTTTCACCTGCATGCCATGGTCAGTGCTACTTTATTTTATATATATATATATATATATATATATATATATATATATATATATATATATATATATATATATATATATATATATATATATATATATATATATATTTATATATATATATATATATGTATAAATATACATCTATGTACATATATGTGTAGATATATGTTGTGCATTGTTGATATGCCTATGTCTATATGAGTGTCTGTATCTGTACACATAAACGTCACTTTCCGTATCACACAGATATGTGGAGTGCATACAGACATCTGGTCCGCATTCTGTAACCGTCTGTCATTCACAGCTGCACTGTTCTGCCTTGCTGCAACACAAACAGGTGCCACATGTGAACACAGTCTAACATTAGGGTGGTAACTATGGTGTGAGATTGCTGGTGCACCTATTACACACCTATGGCATTTGTGCATGCTACATTACGCATCCACATGACTGTCCTGCAAGTGGTGTGCTCTGACACCCATGTGTCTATCATGACGGCAGTATATCCACCAACAGCTATTGTCCACACTAACATAACATACACAGATATTATGGCTGACATCTTTGTCATTCATTGCTGATCTGCACAGTTGGCGGGTATGTTCCACTGCTTACAGGGACAGACAGTATTGTCCAGAGCAGTTGTTCAATGGGACATCATTACAGGGACAACTACAGATGGCACATATCAAACATTCTACATCATATATCCAATTAATCTATACCACATACTACATTAAATTACATACAATTATGTTTTACATACCTTTTATTGTTTGGATGGGTGTGAAGCCTACCCAGTTGTGGCCTGTAGTTATTTCTTTCCCACTGTGTGAGTTCCGTTTTATAAGTTTTTTTTGTCTTTCTTTCTTTCTTTATTTTTTTCTTTCTCTTTCTTTCTTTCTCTCTCTCCCTCTCCAGAAGAGCGAATGAGTTGGTTTGAATGGATTTCAGCATGGCTTTTGTAGGTGATGATCAGGTGATGGGCTCTGCACCAATCAGTGTGCAACAGTTGCTGACTGCGTGCAGCATGCTGTGTAGTGATTCTGTTAACCATCATCATGGCGACCCAGTACTACAAATTGCTTACTCATGTGGGTGTTGTCCCTTCACCTTTCCAGCATGAAGGACATCCTTCCTGTATATGGACAGCAGTGTTATGGACAGCAGGTTGCAGTATCTATTACAGCGGGGCTTGCAGACACAGGACAACTACACAATCTGAAGAAGTTCCAGACCTACAGACAGAGTGAGTAGTGTTGTTATGTGCTTTGTATATTGCTGGTCTTGCAGTGTTTGTGTGTACATACTAGTTTAGGATGGAATGCAGTCTGTCTGCATACCTCTCAACAGTGGGCCTATCCACATGATGGCCAGTGGATTGTCTGCTTGCTTTTGCCTGTGCACCACACAGGTCTTGTCCTAGATATATCCCCGGCAATCTGTCTGTTGCATGCTATCAGTACATGGCTACTTTCAATTGTGTTTCTGATGTGTTATTCCTGCATAAGGGTATGTTGCAATGAATCCTGTAACACCAGCAATTTGCAGGGTGTGTAACAGCAATATTATGAGTATGGTCCTGTGTTTCTGCTTCTGTCCTCCACATATATGGCTGGCTTTGTCCTGATGTGATAAAGTTAGGGGTTGTTCGGTATTGGCCTATCATAATATACTGCTAGCATTCCTGCTATCATTCCAGTCATATCGTGGACTCCCACAACATTTGTTGGTCAGGGTCCATACATGTGACAGATACATAGACATTATCACAGGCCCCATAGGCCATGACTACTGGGTGAAACTGGCAGCTGCTGAACTACATCTGATCTGTTAGTGTTTATTGTTACCTATCTTGATGGCAAATCCTTTGTCCACAGTTGTACGAATTGACGGGCCTGGCCTGGACAGTATAGTATGTTATATATCCGCACTGTCTGCATCTACTTTTCTGTGTGAGCCTTGCATTCCTCACTGATTAAATAAGTCCAGATCTATGTGCTGTTGGTAATGGCATACATTATTGTAAAATACACCATTAAAGGTTGTCTGTGTATGCATATCTGTGTGTCATCTCATTTCCTTTGAATAGTGAGTGGGCTATGTATAAGTCAGTACTCCTGTTCAAGTGTAAATGTCATTTAGTAGGTTATAGAGCAAAACGATGTTGTTATACCTATTTCACACCGAAAATAGAATGTGCTGCAATGGGACTCGAACCTAGAATGCTTGTGCGTTAGGCGGATGCTCTGCCCACTACACTATGGCAGTTCTGCATAATTTGCATATTTCTACCTTAATGTCTTACCCATGCTCCCTTTCCCAGGCCCCCAAGGTCCATGTACACAGCATCCATCCATTCTCCAGTTGCTAGCCCTGCATTACCACACCTCCACACATTTCCCTCTGCACATGTTGGTACTCCTCCATATTACTGTCTCGATGCAACCTTCTGCAGGCTCTTCATCCGTTTAGTACATGTACGTTCGAGCCTTCCCTTCATCCACCGCCAATACTGGTGGAAACATCATTGTGACCCACAAAGTCTGGAGCATCCCGGCAGGGACGGACCTGTTGTTGTGTCATGAGTAGACTTTGCTGGTCAACACTGTTTCTCCCACTGGTAGCATCCTGCCAGGGTTTTGAGAAGCAGCGGTTTGCTCACACACCAGACCAGCCTCATCTCCCGCTTCCGTGGATGAAACTCGCCCACACAGCATGCCCCGTTTTCCATTCCTCTATTCAGTATTATACAAGACTACTGTTCTCACAGTATGCATGGATAGGCACTGTTCACTGGTACTCATAGACAGCTCAAAATACTGTGACTGAGCACTGTGCACATGTTTGCTGGTATTAATGTACATACTTACATACATTTCCTATACTGTTGACTGACTGTGCCGGATGATATGTTTGTGATAACAGCAGCTAATTGTATATCTGCCATGCCTTCGTGGTTACTCACTTGCACTATAGTGTGCAGAAGGGAGGACCTGGGAGTGCTGATTATGATGTTAGTGGCCACGATGAGGGTTGTGGGCTACAGCATGCCTAAGGCACTGTGGGGGAAATGTAGGCAGTTATGAGCTTGTGTGCACTAGGCTCAGACTTGCTGACCTCCGGTTACGGAGTCTTATACTGGGCTGGCCTCCATATTGCTTAACTAGTGTGGGCATTGCTTACCGACACCCAAACAGGCGTACTTCCACTTGCTGCCACATACCCCCATGCTACTTCATGTACATGTCGGTATTATACATGCTTAAGTCAGTTGTACATATCAGGTATGACTGTTCACGAAGGTCAGTGTAAGGTTAAGTGGGATTCCAGTTTAGCATTTGTGGATAGGTTACACATAGGTACTCAGGTTAGATTTAGTTATGCCATGCCTGTGTTGTAGAATAGATGTGAATAGTGAAGGTGTAGGTGGGTAGGTGGAGGGGGGAGGCATTTTAACTGTATAGTAGGCCGGTCGACTGATAGGTGGGGGAGTAGTAGTGCAGGTTTGCAGGGTGTTGGGCTATGTATACAAGGCAGGACAGGAGGTGTCAGTGTCAGTAGTTGTTGTAGGGGTATGGAGTATTGGGGGGTGGTGGATTTCGCCAGGTGGTGAGCAGGTGGTGATCCAAGTGTGCATGAAGTTTCCCTTCATGTGTTATTTACATGTGTAGTCTGGGACAGTTGTGGTAATACACCTGGGTTGGGAGTTCCAGATTCTGCCAAAATAGTTGTGGGGAGGGTGTCACCTACTTGTGACTGTGAACATTACTAAAATGAAACAGGGGTCGATAGGTAAGTGGTGTTATTGGACCACACAGGGGGGCTGATAATAGGGGACATGCCCAGGGATGTGCAGGACAACTAACAGGAAGGGCCACATGTGACCATTATTTCTACAGTGACAGATGTTTATATACCCTGCATTTGGGGGTAGGTCTGGACACTCACACCCCTGGGTGGAGGTGAGGACAGCAATAATACCTAGTGATGCCAATTAGTTCGGCTTACATGCCTACAGTGGGGTGCTACGACCATATGTTCATTGGTGTCATTTAGTGGATTTGCAACAACACATCTGGTTATTCTGCCCATTGCCCTGTAAACTAGACATTGCTACTGTGGGACTCGTACCAGGCATGGCTGCTCGTTAGGTGTTGGGTCTGCCCAATGTGCACTATTGCTTACATCCTTGGGGCGGTCCACATAGAATCACTCCAGCCAACACCTGCATGCCTAGAACCATAATTACATAGTTCCCCACCCATGCCTCCTGTTTGGCACTCGTCCTTACTCCGGGTGCAGGTCGGGTCTGGCCACACCAGTACACACTGCCCATTCCCCACTTCTCAGGACCCATCACATATGTTGTCTCGCCCCATGGATCATCAGGCTTCCCCAACCTTGTAGTCTGAGAACATGCATGCCCTGCCGTTGGACATCTGTGTAATGCCTGGAAACCCAAATATGCATCGAAGTTTTGGGTTGTCCCACAAGGGACATTCTTGTCTTTGTTTCAAGATTAGTCTTGGCGGGTCTCTCCCACTTGTAGTATCCTGCCTGTAGTGTGGGAAGCAGTGGTTTGTTTACTTTTATTGTGTGCTTGTATGTTTCACCTGTCTAGCTGGGGGGAGGGGGGGTTGATGCTACGTGTTACACGCTTGTTGTATGGGCCCCTCACCCCCATTGGCACGGCCTGTGAGCATATGTAATTCTTGGCTGCTGTATCATATCCTAGATATATATATATATATATATATATATATATATATATATATATATATATATATATATATATATATATATATATATGTATATGCGTGTGTGTATATTTACACACACACATAAATATATATATATATGCATATATATATATATATATATATATATATATATATATATATATATATGTATACATACATATATGTATATATATATATATATATATATATATATATATATATATATATATATATATACATATATATATATATGTATATATAAAACGACATATGGATGTATGGGTGTCTGCATATGTATATATCTATATGTGGGTATTTATATATATATATATATATATGTCTGTCTATGTCTGTATACATTTGTACTACAAAGAGGGAGAGTTATATCTCCCTATGGGTATATATATATATATATATATATATATATATACATATATATATATATATATATATATATATATATATATATATATATATACACAAACACACACACACACACACACACATACCTCTACATATTTAGCTACATAGCCTGTAATGTTGCCTGTTATAGCTGGGTACTGTGTTTCGTGTGCATACCAAACATCATTGTGTGCCACGTATGCTCTGCAACACCTACAACTAAATCCTTTAGTGTACATAGAGTCACACATGAAATCTGTTGTTAGTACTAGGTAATCATTAGTCCCATGCGGGACAGCCCGAACATTGAGTATACAACTTTCGTCTACACCCAGAGTTACATAGGTACCCATGGCTATGTGCATGGACTATGGAGTGTGCCAGATCTAGGATACTTGGGTCGAGACAACATTATGGACGGGTCCCGAAGGGGGTGGTGTGGAGGGGGGCTATGTGTGGTGGTGTGGTAGCTACGGGCCGGTAACCAGGGTAGGGAGGGTGGCTGCATGTGTGCAGCTGGTGGGGGGAAGTGGAACTGTGGGTAATGAATGTATGGGTTGGGGATGACCTTGGTTGGATGGGCCTGTACTGCTCGGCCCGCCTAGTGGGTGGGGAAGAGGGGGATATGATGTCAACATGTGAAACATTACAAAGAGCTAATTTGAATCCCTATTTCAGTGACACACATACAATACAATGAGCTTGGTAGTGTATTGCAGGGCGAGAGGTATGCTACTTCGTACGTATATATATATATATATATATATATATATATATATATATATATATATATATATATATATATATATATATATATATATATATTGTTTGGGGCCTCTCAAGCCCATTCATAGTGCATGTGGACATATATGTGTCTGTTAATCTACCATTGCTATCTACAGACAGATATCTGGCCATATATACCTCTGTGGGTATATATATTTGCTGACATATTTCTAACTATGTCCGTATATACCTATGGAGACATATATCTGCATAAATACATGTAACTTGCTGTGTATATGTGTACATATAGATGTTGACATATATATATGTGTAGTGGTCGGCATTTGCATGTATATCATGCATATATTTGTATACATATATTTATATATATATATATATATATATATATATATATATATATATATGTATATATCCCTGGATATTTATATATATATGTATATATATGTGACTACATCTATAGATATGTTGTATTCGTTTAGATAGTGATATATTTGCACACACGCACCCATCTAGCTGTAGGTATACATTCTCTGTACTGTTGCATGACTGGGCTGGGGTTATGTTTCTGACAACATAAGATTTTTGCATATCTGGCATGGCTTAGTGGTAAATCATTTCGTGTATGGTGTGCATGATCCTGGGTTCTATCCTTGCAGTAACTGTTTGTTTTGTTGCTGGGCAGGACACCGGCTGTTGGATACGGTATGCTTAAGGCACTTTCAAGCAGCTGTGAGCGGGATTGTGCAAACATAAGCACTGCTGACTTCAAGTCATAGTGTCTTACACCCAGTTAGTTTCTCCTTTGCTTAATCTGTGTTGCCAGTGCTTCGCCCCGTGCAAACGCACTTGCACACGCTTACTAGTGCTTACATATGCTTACTACTGCTTATCTGTGCTTATGCTTGCTTATTGTTGACTTATTCATTATGGTACTGACTCTTCACATGTGCATTTAATGCAGTACTCCAGTTCACATTTAAATGTTATTTAGTAGGTTATACAGCAATAAAATGTAAATAAATGTTCATATACAGATTTCACATGGAAAATGATATGTGCTGCAGTGGAACTCGAACCGAGAATGCCTGCCCATTAGGCGGATGCTCTGACCACTACACTATTGCTGTGCTTCTTCATTTGCATGTATATTCCTTGTTGTCCTCTTCAGCCTTTTAAGATGCTTTAACTGTAGCTAAGTGATGGGCACACTCATGCACCTACGGTTAACTGTACTCGGAGTTTTAAAAAGAAATAAAGGGGTTTCTTCTTTTTATTTTCATGTCCTGTTTCTGTTGTATACATGGGGGACTGTTGGATGGGATATGCGGACACCTGTGAGCTCACTTATTTACACTTTCTGCTGTTCTACTTTGCAGGGTTGTGTTTATTCTGAGAGCTCTGCTCTCAGACATGCCCCCTGCACTTGTACACGCTCCATGTAGGATTAGGAGTTCAGGCAGCACGCCTTCATTAATATGCATGGTACGCTGTCATTCTCCTCCTAAATGGCCACTTCTGTGCAGGACTACACTAGTACTGCATGGAAGATTAGTGAATCCGGGGGTCAGAGTATTCTGTTTATGGACAGTATATGGAGAGTATTGTATGGTGAAATCAAAGACTTACCCTTGTGATAAGCATGTACAGGACCAGGATTGGTTAAGATGGTGTTTAAGCGGTGGTTTAAAACTGATGAGTTTATTGGAGAGTTTTATTTGTGTGGCAATACTATTCCAGAGATTAGCAAAATATTGAGAGTAGAGTAAGTCTCTTGTAACATTAGTTGACTTGTTTATTTTATATTTATATATATATATTTATATATATATATATATATATATATATATTTATATATATATACATATATATATATATATATATATATATATATATATATATATATTTATTTATATATATATACATATATACATATACATATATATATATATATATATATATATATATATATATATATATATATTTATAAAGAGAGAGAGAGAGAAAGAGAGCGGAGCTATATATATATATATATATATATATATGTGTGTGTGTGTGTGTGTGTGTGTGTGTGTGTGTGTGTGTGTGTGTGTGTGTTTGTGTGCGTGTGCACACATGCAGAAAAAAAGTGGTTTTCACATCATATCAATGAAAATGGTTCAAGTCTTATAACAAGTGTAACATAGATACAAATCCTTAATTCAGTTATATTTGGATTTCATACTAATTAAATTAGATTTTGAAAAACAGAAAAGAAAATCTATACTCACAGACATTGCCCTTGTTCATACTGACCAGAAAACTATAGATCCTTGTTGTTGTTGTTGTGTCTTTCGGCTTTTTCCAGTTAGGGGTCCGATTTGCTAATGATTGGCAGTAGATTTTTACGTGCCGAGTTGCCGGCCCTGATGCACAACCTTTAACAAAGGTACGCCCATTCACGCATGTCTCCACACAGAAGACGCTCTAGCTGAGAATCGAACAGGACTTCTTACTGTGAGGCAACAATGCTACCACAGCACCACCACCATAGATCCTACTTAACAATATTTTCCCTATTCTTTCAAAGATGCTTTATGTCTCTCTCCCATATCCTTGATTTAATTTTACAATAATTTTCCCTACAACTTCCATAGAAAAAAGCAGTTAACATTTATCTAGCATCCTTTCCATGAAATAATACTTCCTCATATCCTATTTGAACTGCTCACATTTTATCTTCGTGTTGGTCTATGGCATTCATACTTATTATTTTTGGAAGATGGCCTCATTCAGTCTCTGTGGATGCCATTGTTTTGCTTAAAATTATACTATGTTCCCTCTGTTTGTTCTGTAAAGACCATACATAACATGATGAGTTCTAGTCTTTTAATTTGGCTGCTACTGCAAATGTGTACAGTTTTTGTTGCCCTTTTATCAACTGCCTCAATTCAGTTTATTACACTGCAATGATGATGTGCCCATCCATACAACTGGGACACCAAGTGGGGACATACTACCTTTCCATATAAAAGAAAAATATATTTCTTAATGGTAATATCTTTTCATTTGCATTCCAGTATACAGTTCCTCTTCCTTCTTGTACTGTCACATTACTTCTTTATCTTTACCTATAATCTACTATAAAATATGCACTTATTTCCTGGGCTTTATTTTTACTTCTTGGTCCTGTTATTATTACTTTTATTTCAGAATAAGCTGCATATTTTAGTCTATTCATGTCATATTTCTTCAAACTCATTCCAGGCATTCTTGTTTATTAACTGTTTTTTATATTCATAGTTTTGTGTCATTAGCAAAAAGCAGACCTTTTCTTACAAGTGTTTCTGCAATATCCATTATAAATTCATTGAAAAGGACCCACCCCAGTACTGACCACTGTAGTACTCCACTTGTCACAGTCCTTTCAACTGAGTGGGCACTATTTGCTACAGTCCTTTGTGTCTTAATATCTTTATATTATAGCCATTCTGCCATGCTAAGAAGATTTTTAGTTCTTTCTAATTTATTCACTGTCCTTCTTGACATAACATACCACTTGTCTGGTTATGGCCTAAACAGTCCATGCTCAAAGTCAATTCCTGTTTAAATGCCTTAAATATCTCAGTAAATAATTATTGTGTTTGTATTGAATAACCTTCCAGTGTAAATGTATGCTGTTTTGGATTATTCACTTATTTTCTTCCAAATATTCTAAATTTATTTTCTTCAGCATTGATTTCATGAATTTTCCTACAAGTCTGGTCACACAAACACGTCTTATTTTCAGCCTCAGATTTGCTGCCTTTTTTGGGTAAGAAAACTTGTAGAAAATCATGTACATATATCCTATGACCCACATACCAGACACACTGTACCTCAAAAGATCAATATAAGCAAGGTAAACTATAGTACATTCCAGACCATCGCCTCTCAGTCCTTCCACTATTACCTGTGCATCATCAGTATTTTTGCACAACACAATGGATAGAAGGTTTACTAGTCAATAAGACACAAAGGACTATACCAAATGAAGTCCACTCAGTTGAATGGACTGTGACAAGTGAAGCAATAAAATATTATACCAGCATATTGTAACCAAAAATCATTCTAGGAAGGTTAAATACACAACACAGGCAATTACCTTTCAGCCCTCCCAGAATTACTGCAAAAAATTCTCTCTCTTTAACAACTATATCTAGTCATCATACTTAATAAAAACTGTTCTCTTTCATATTTCTCACTTATATATTACCTGTCTCACTGTGAAATCTGGACTGTCTAGGTTATATGCCTTTTACCTATGGACATTTCCACTATTACCTGATGTTTCTCATAGACCATACATGACACACAATACTGCCCATAAATTAGCAGATCTCCTGGGTACCATACCTGCTTTGTGGCTTAGTACAGATTTAAAAATGTGGTTAGTTACTGTATTGGTAGAGGAAGAACACAACAACCAATGATCTTTCCACCATCAAATTGAATTATCAACAGTTAAAGTACCTGTTTCAAATCTATTTCATGAAAACATGGAATACTTATTCATGCATTCACCTTTAACTTCTTTAATAATACCCATTACAAATTCCTTCCATTCTTTCCCTAAATACATGTTATGAAGGTTAGCCATTTCAGAAATGAAACCAGCATCTTCGTCTGAAATTAATTTAGATTACCAGTACTCTGCACTTTGATAACACTTTTCTTTACAAATGCAGGTGTCCATGGACTGCCTTAAATGATTATCCAAAAATTCACACTATCTATCTTCTAAGAGTCCATAACATGTAAAAAGTCATTTGACATAGTGATAAACTCAAGACTTTCTTTTAAAACATTTTAAGTCCAAATAAAACAGCCCATTGTCAATAAATGACTTTGTTAAAAAAAAGGATTCGAAATAAAGAATGGTGCACTCCTGTTCAGCCAACACTGGATACTTGTAAGTGAGGGACGTTATGAGCACTTTTGCTTCTTCAGTGTCAACACTTTTAGTATTACATGTGTCATTACAGAAAACTGGAAAATAATTCCAAGTAGCTGAACCGTATCAAGCATTACAAGCAAAGTTGCTGTTTGTGAATAAGAGAAGAAGCAATGACATTAAGACCCTCTTGGAAAACAACATAAATAACCAACAGAAAATGATTGCCAAACAATATAGATTTTACAGATGTGGCATTTATAAAATGTGTAGATTTGTGTACAAAGAGACTGCAGCAAGTTTGGTTATTCATGACAGATTATCAGGCTGCAAGGCAAAGGCATAAAAATAAACAAGATAGTTATCAAACACTTTTAATAAGGAATGCCAGCAACAACCAGCTCACTTGTGCAAAGGACATCAAAGGCAGAGCTTCTGAATTAAGAAAACCCAACAGAAGCTGTACTACACCAGACACAGCCTACAATGAAAGAATAAACAGCACCCACCATAGAACAAGTAGGAAAATGAAGTTAGTGAAATCTGCAGGCATAGATGTACCAAGGCAGATACAATCAAGATGTTGTGTTGGCTTGCGGTGAGATGGCTCCTGAGGGTACTTATAGCAGTATGGAGAGAGGTGTATCCCAGGTGACTGGAGAATAAGCATTCTAGTGCCAGTGTGCAAGAACAATGGAGACATTAACAAATGTGGGCAGTACAGAGTTATCAAACTCTTAAAACCTTGCAATAAAATTCTGGATAGAAAGTAAGACGGGAGATGAGCAGTTTGGATTCAAATCTAGCTGATGCACAACTGACCTAATGTTCACAGTGAAAAGAAGCTAGATGAGAAAAAAGTCCAACTGGGCATTCCTATACTTGGAGAACTCATATGACAATGTGTCAAGAAAGTTAATATGGATAGGCCCATGATGGTTTGAATCCAGGATTCACTGGAAGAATTAGTGCAGTCTGTATACAAGAACCCAGTAATACAAGTCCAAACAGTGTTTGGACTCATGAGGGATTCCCTATGGGAGTAGCTGTGCATCAGGGTTCATGTCTGAGCCCACTGCTATTCATACTGTTGATGGACTACATTAGCAAACAGGTCGGTGGGGACAGATCAACAAAGCTGTAAGACTAGGTTTCACTTAAATGCAATTTGCTAGACATAAATACAGTATTCTCTTTCTCTAGACCTAGAAATCCAGCCATAGTAAAGCAGACATATGTAAGGAATGTTTCAGTACAAATGAATAACCTTCAGTCAAGTGCATTAAGTACAAATAGACAAGATTAAAGAGAAAACTTGTAGAAATTTACAGGGTTTTGGTATTATTATTAGGAAAAATACTTCAGACACAGAAGTTAGCTAGGACTGATGGGCAGAAAGCCATTACAGTGCAGTTCTTAGAAGTTTGGTACAGCCACTCGAGAGTGAGTGCAGAAGTTAGGTCAACTATCCAGCATTCCAGAATATTAATTATATTATTCAGGAGGAAAGGAATATGAGTGCAGAAGCTATGGACATAGCTCAGTCTATTTCAGTTTATCAGCGCTGTTATTGGAGACAGTAAGATTTGATTCAGATATTGTTGACATCTACCTCCATTGTACATAATAAAACATTCTTAACTGAACTACAGTGTATGCAAACTTTTATTCTGCAAAGTACAAGAAGATTTAGCACAAAAAAGGAGAGACTGGCACCTGTTCAGTACAGTCCTGGTTAATTAATGGATGACATTCATTACAGCCTCACTTCAGTTTCTTTCAGTTATGTCTAGTTTATGCCAGTATTTCTACAGTCCTTCCAGTTCATACAAAAGCTGCTATAGGCAAAAAATGTGGCATTACAGGCGATGCTGAACAAATGATAAGGGAATGGAATGCACACACGCTGCAATTGAGCAGTAGCATAACAACGGTGGGTTGAATGGGAAAATCACCCCAGGTACTAAGTGTTTGAAGGCATGATCCAAGAGTTCCTGCAATGTTATGTACCAAAATGCCAGTACAGAAAGGCAGTCCAGCATCTTTTTTTTTTCCATTCAGATGAAGAGCTAGGTACATAGATTGACTACCGTAGAAGATGATGCACCCATCAGCTCTCTACAGTCACCTGAAGTGCTTTCTTTTTTGCTTTTTACTTTGTCTTTCTCATTCAAAGAGCTGAGAGGGCACAGAATAGCTGCTGTAGAAGCTGATGCACTAATCAGCTTTATAAAGTTATGCGAAGTCTGAAGTCTTTTTTGGTCTGTTTTTTTTTTTTTTTTCATGTTCAATTGTAGCGATAGGGTGGGAGGCACATGTACTGTCAAAAGCAAAATGTTTTTTTTTTTTTTTTTTTTGTGGAGCAGTTCCAAATGATCAGCATAGGGTACTAGATGAGCCAGCTATGGCTATGCAACTGAGTACAGATAAGACAGTTGTAATAACAGCAAATTTGGGAAATCAGAATATGCTGAAAACAGAGATAGAAGGGAAAATAGCGAAACAAGTTAAAAGCTTCAGGTTTCTGCGAGGGGTAGGTGAGGAATAGAGAAGTGTGAATGTGGAGGTCAAAGCTAGAATCTGAGAGACTGCAGCCAGCTGCCATAGACCGTCATGGATACTGTGTGACAGAAAAATATGAAATTAGCTGAAAGTTATACAAAAAGGTGAGCAGTATTTATGTATGGTTCAGAAACCTGGGTAGTCAAGAGAGAGCAGTCGCAGAAACTAGAAGTGATGTAAATGAAGTGTCTAGGAAGGTTAACAGGATGCATATTGTGGAACAGACAAAGAAAAGGGAACATTAGAGCAGAAGCCCAAGTAGTACCAATTGCAGAGAAGGTTAAAGAGAACAGATTATGGTTTTTCAAGCCGATTTGCAGGAAAGTGGAAGAAAATCTGGTAAAGAAGATTTCGGACAAAAAGGAAAAAAGGCAAGAGGAAATGAGAATGCCCAGAAAAAGGAGTTGTCAAAGAAGGTAGGAGAATGACATTGAAGTGTGGCTGTTGGCAATATCTGTATACTACTCACTGACCTCATATAGAAAATGGAGAAAGGGGAATTGAGGATGATGATGATGATGATGTCAACGAGAAGGTGTAGGTATTGCCTGCTGTGCTGAAAGCTGAAATCTTTTAAAATGTGTTGTAGGAAGCTTTGGCAATTTTTAGTTTACAGCCTCAGTATAAGTTAGGGGCTTAGCTGTGCATTGTGACTTATATTTGAAAGAAAGTTCAGTTTCAGTGCATTTTCAAGGAATGTTGCTTTTAGTGCATTTCCAGGGAATGTTGAGTTTCCATCTAACAAAATCCACTCGAGACAAATTCAAGGTTCTGCTGCTTAATGATAGGAGACTAAACATGAAAGTGCACTCCCTGGAAGCACGCCTCATCTTGGAAGATGTTGACATCTGTGCAGTCACTGTGACATGGTTCAAACCCAAGGGGACTACCCTGACTGTGCAAGGCTACAATCTCTTCCACATGTTCAGACCTCAAAATGGGCATGAAAGAACTAAAGGTGGAGGTGTATCCATATTCATTAAAGCCAAGTACACCTTGAGACTGGTCAAATAGTATGACTCTCTTGAACTACTCCATGTTCAATTAACTACAGGCAAAATACCAGACTACATCATTGGTAGCTATAGGTACCCCACCATGAACCAAGAGAAGCACACCACCTACCTGGACTTACTGGAGTCAGTCACTATACAGCCCAACACCTTAGTCATGGGACATTTCAACTATCCTTTCATTGACTGTGTGAGATACATGAGCACGGAAATGCTTGGACAGAGGTTCCTCGATTTTGTCATTACAGATGCTTTGGAACAGAGAGTCTGCACCCCCACAAGGAGCTCAAAAGTCCTAAACATAATATTTACCAACATGGGGGGGGGGGTCACTATACTCCCTCATGTGTGATGCCCTCCCTAGTAAGGTCGCACCAAAAATCAGTCTTGTTCAAAGTACCAATGGACCTGTCACCACCACAGAAGCAAAAAATCTGAAAAGCATTTTCAAAACAAACTACAGCCTACTAAGTGATGGTATAAAATATTTTATAGCTCCTCAGTCACAGACAACAATGACTCCTATGCAGAGCTGTATACACTTAAGCAACTGTATAGACTTGGCTGTACCTGACCAGATTAAAACCAGTTCCTCCCGAAAAAAACAAGACATCCTGGTGGACCTCGAGTATAAACAGGTTATATAACAAAAGGAAGAATCTGATGTCTAAGAACAAAAGGGAACTGACTCAGCAGAGGAAGAATTCCCTTCACAGCTTGAACAAGTAAATCAAACATCTTGCAAAGTCCTCTAAAGCTAATTCCAAAACTAAAATAGCAACTATAGCTAAGGATAATCAGAAGTCATTCCTTAACTACATACAAAATCTAAAAGGGAATGCCCAGCTATGTGCCAAACTGGTAGTAGATGACATCACTCATACTATATCAGAGGAAGTTGCCAACCTGCTAGCTGACAGATTTGATGCAAACCTCACTCCACTGTCCCCCACCAGCCATACTCCAAAGCATACCTAACACCAGTCCTCTGCCTAGTATCTCTACAGATCAAGTCATATCTGCACTCTCCAAGACCAAAAACACAGCATCAATGAGACCAGGTAATATCTCAGGTTGCTTATTATGCAATCTAAATCAGGACCCAGTGGACCCACTTGGCATACTCTTTAACCATAGCCTGTGAACTGCCTTTCTTCCACAAGAGTGGAGAACAGCAACAGTTATCCTTTTGCACAAAGCGGGACCATCAACTGACCCTGGGAACTATAGGGCCATAAGTCTAACCAGCCTCATCTGCAAAGCAATGGAAAGAATCATTATGGACCTTCTCAACAAGGACATAGGTGACCTTCAAACTCTAAACCCAACCCAGTTTGGTTTCATTAAGGATAGATCATGCTTAATAATCCTAGTAGACACAATCCCCCACTCAGGTATCACTGAAAAACTCTCCCAGCTGGGGATTAACCCTTGCATCACTAGATGGGAAGCCAGTTGGCTCAGTGACAGAACACATACTGTCAAAGTTGGTGATTCCACCTCTACCAATAGACCCATCACCAGTGGCATACCACAAGGATCTGTGTTGGGCCGTTTACTGTTTGTAATCTATTTCTCGGAGGTCCATGCTAAAGTAGATAGCCTTTGGCTTACCAAGTTCACTGATGACTGCAAATTGAGTGCAATCATTGCGATTCCCAGTGATGTTAACATATTATAAGTTGGGCTAACACAGACAAATGACTGGTGCCAAAGCCATGGTCTAAAACTAAATGCAAAAAAGTGCATTATTATCCCTTTGGTAAAGTGGAATTCCCTGCTAATTATGGTACTGAAAACACCCTCCTAAGTTCAAATCCAGTGGTGTGAGATCTGGGAACACAAATAGGCACCAGTCTGAACTTCGACCACCAAGTTTCCACAGTTGTAAGGAAAGCCTTCTATGTTGCATATCTCATAAATAAGGCCATCACATCCAGGTCTAAGGATGTTATAACTCTGCTGTACTCAACCCTCATCAGACCATCAATAGAGTGCAATGTTGTCTACTGCATGTACCTCACCAGACATCTGCAGCAGGTGGAGAATCTAGAGAGGTTTTTCACCAAGAAACTACAGGTCCTCCAAACCATGACTTACATGGATAGACTGAAAGCCCTGTCACTGTATTCTGTATCGTACTGGCTGCTGAGAAGTGACTTATGCCTGGCCTACAGGGTAGTCTCTGTCCCTACCCTGATGGAAATGCTGCACATCCACAAGTCAAATGGCACAAGAGTCACTTGCTCTAGGGATCTTAACCTAGCCTGTGACATTAACAGAACATGCTGGAGATAGATACATCTCCTAGAGACTGCCGCTACTCTGGAATAAACTTCCAATTCATGTGAAGCAGAGCTCCTCACTGACCATATTCAAGTGCAGCCTACTACATTTGGGAGACTGCAGATTTACCCCAGGGATGGCACCTATGTTGCTCATTAGCAGGGGTAGTTGGTGTTGATCATATACTCATTTTACAAATTATGTCCATCTAACCCAGGACAGATGCAACTGAGGATTAACATGGCTAGGTTTATAAGGGCCCTAGGGCCACTAACCTAGTAACCACCGATGAACCTATGAACATACTAGGTAGTAAAAAAAGAGTCATGCCTTCTGATAAATCAGAAGTACCATTCTTACATCATTAATAACAATAGTAGCCATTTAAAAGTATTTTAAACTTTACAGAAAAAAAATGTTCATTCTCCAGGTAATTTATAACTGAACTAATTTTTAGATTATAAAAAAATAGCAGTGCTATTTTCTTTGTGTAAAAGTGAAAAATGTTCTTGCTTGTGACACAAAATTGTTCATGATGAAAAATACTGTTAATTAAAATTTCAAAGCATATTATGTTAGACTTAGGATAAATCTTATTGCCACTGATATAAAATGAAATCTGTAAATATGCATCTTTAGTTAACAAATTAGTACTGTTCTAACATATGTATGACACAAAAATAGTGTTAGTTGGGAGAATGTAGTAGGAAACTGGGTTTTATGTAGTTTTTTTTTTAAATACAATCCATTGCAGTCTGAAATAGCAGTTTATATGTGAACTTAGCATATCTGCTGATGCAGGATTTTATAGCTAAAGAAGGCAAGTGAGTTCGAAATTAATTAATGCAAAATGTAATTTGAATATTTACAATGAAGTAGCATAGATGGATTTTTTTTTTTTTGCTGAAAGCAGACACATCTGAATGTTGAATGTGCTCATTTATTTATACATTATATTTTTGTGGGTTTTCAAGGCAACAAAGTGAAAATGCCTGGCAATGTTCAGCAATGCAAAAATAGATATATCTCCAAATACACTATTTCACTGTAAACCACATTAAATCAAAATAAGCTGACTGCAGAAAAAAACAAAGGAGAGTTGGGCATCCCCCCAACACAAAAGTTGTGTATTGTGTGTTTTATTGCATCTGGATTAATTGATGTTAAGTGTTGGATTGGTAGACTGTAAACGTGCACATGTGCATGTGTTTGCAATAAATAAACCAGTATGTATTTTTCAGCTGAGTCACTCTCAGCTAGTATAATTGGAGCTCTTAGTTTTAAAGTTTAGTTATGGATTTTGCTTTGCTTATTTTAGTTGATTTGTTGGTTATATAATTAAGTTATATTTTAATTAGTTTATTTTTAGTTAGTTTTTATAGTTATAATTAGGTCAGTCATGCCTGTAAAGTTGTTTTCTTCACTTTTGCTTTTTTAAGAAGAATGTTATTGATTTAACATATATACAATACATACACAGAAAGTAAGACCTTCAATATCCCATAGTGTTATACAATGTCAGGAATACATTAAATAATCAAGGTAATCTTATACAATTAACAGATTAAAGGTCTTCGTATTACAATAGCAACATTTCAAGGCTGTCTCAACAACTAAAGGTTTTAGTATGATTTACAGATCTTATTCTGATCCCTTATTTTTCAGTTTTACATTGTATTGCTGTTAAATTTAAAAAATATTTGTACATAGTAACTGAGTCGGGTTTCCACTTTTTTTGTAATAACTTTTCTAGCAATTGCCAAAAGGCTCCAGAATATTTTTTGTTATTTGGCTTTTACAGATACAGGAAGTGAAACAGTGATTAGAGTGGTTGATCTAGTTAGAGCAATTATCAGACCATGTTGTTGTGTCTTTCGGCTTTTCCCGGTTAGAGGTCACCACAGCGGAACTCCGGTCCACTAATGATTGGTGGTTGATTTTTATGTACCGAGTTACCAGCCCTGATGCACAACCTTCAACGAAGGTACTCCCATTCATGCATGTCTCCACGCAGAAAACACTTTAGCTGAGAATCAAACCGGACAGCTTCTTACTGTGAGGCGACAACACTACCGCAGCACCACCACCGCGGGTAGCAATTATCAGACCATACACCCTTAAAAACATACTGAACTTATAGGATCACAGTTTCATAGGAAGTTACTAGGTTATTGGCCCTGAGGCCCTTATAAGAGTAGCCAAGAGTTTAGCCCATGTTTAGACAAGTCAGCACCCAATGACCCTGTCCAGAAGGGACACAGGTGAAATCCCAGGGGTGTATTTTCTGTTTCTCATATGGTTATCCAGGTTGCTCTTAAAAAGGGGCAAAGAGGTACTCTGCGTGACATGGAGAGGGACTCTATTCCACAAATGGGGGAGTCTCTGGGACACAAATCTGTCCCGCCAACAAGCCTTATTAATTTCACAGACTAGGTTGAGTCCGCGAGTGCAAGTTACTCGAGTGGAGCTTGACTTGGACATATGCAGCAGTCCCATCAAGGTGTGGTCCAAGATTACCTTGTATGACAGACAGAGGTCACCTCTGAGGAGTTTGTATGAAACTGAGTAGAGTGATAGGATTTTCCCTATCTGTGTATAGTAGATGTTTGAGGCCCTGAATTCTGCTGGTGAGGGACCTCTGTGGTCTCTCCAGCTGCTGCATGTGCTTTGGAGGTACATGCCAAAAGGGACATTGTACTCAATAATGGGCTTTATAAGGGAAGAATACAGAGATGTTATGACCTCCTTGTCCCTGGATGAGATGCCCTTAACCTTTCCATACAACTGAAGAAACATGGTAGTCAAAAGTCAGGTTGCTATCTACCTGGGTGCCCAAATCCCTCATGACTGATTGCATGCTTGGGACATTGTTATTAATATGATAATTTGTGGGGATGTCACTCTCCCCAAAGGGGATGATGATACATTTTTTGGTATCCATCTTGAGGCCATGTTTCTGGCACCAGTCAACATTTGGGTGAGACCCTCTTGGAGGATGTCCACATCTCTGGGGAATTGATGACAGTGCCCAGTTTGCAGCCACCTGCAAACTTGATCAGCCATATCCCACTGGTTTTGGCCTGCATGTCAGAAAAGTAAATCCCAAATAACAGAGGCCCCAATACTGAACCCTGGAGTATGCCATTTGTTACATATCTACTGCTTGAGGTGGCTTCCCCTATTTTGACTATCTAGGTTCTATCAGTGAGCCAGTTTGCTACCCATCTGGTAAAATGGATTGATGCCTAGCTGAGAGAGTTTATCTATTATGCCTGAGTGAGGAATAGTGTTGAAGGCTTTGGCCAGGTCAAGTTAGGCAGTGTGCACCATCTTCCCCTCATCCATGGCTTTGGTGACTGTCTCAAAAAAGTCAACCAAATTTAACAGACATGACCTCCCCTTGACGAAGCCAAACCATGTGGTATCGAGTGTTTGGAGGTTGCCAATGTCCTTGTTAATGAGGTACATGCTAATCCATTCCATGGCCTTGCAGATCAGGCTAATTATGCTGATGGTTCTATAATTTCCTGTATCAGTGGATGCTCCACCTTTGTGCAAAGGGATGACCATGGCTGTTCTCAAATCAGTTAGAATAAAGCCGGTACTCAGGCTTCAGTTGAATAGCTGGCTGGGAGGGTGGCCTAATGGTTAAGGTGTTTGCCTTACAAACACAAGGTGCAGGGTTTAAGTCTCACAAGGGATAATTGGCTAGGCTTAAGATGGCTCACAAGGGCAGTTAGCTTAGTACTAACCTATGAACCTATAGAGTGCATAATGGTGCTGCAAGTTCCTGCCTGAGTTCACGCAGGGTGCAGCCTGAGATGTTATCGGATCTCATGGAGGCTGTATTTTTTGCTTTTGAGAGAGATATAAGGAGAAGTGGGCACTGGGGATATCCTGATTTACTGACTGGGGAGAGGAAGGTGAAACTTTCGCTGAATCTGTCAGCCAGAAAGTTTGCTATATCTACGGCATTTGTATATGTGGTGTCCTTGACCACCAGTTCTGAACAGATCTGGGGGCTTCCTTTGAGGTTGCAGACATATGTGAAGAAGGCCTTATGACTGTCTCTAGTAGATGTGGCCAATTTGGACTTGAAGGTTGCTCTGAAGTATTTCACTAGTGCTCTTATTTGCTTGTTCAGGCTAAGGATAGATTGCTTCCATTTGGGCACCTGCTCCTTCTTGGTCCTGGGCAGCAATTTTTTCCTTTTGTTATAGAGTTTACTCATTTCAGATGTCCACCAGACAGGCTTACTCTTACTTGTGGATGATAATTTAGTCCTATCTGGTATGCCTGATTCCATGCATCTATATAAATGCTCATATAGTGCTTTGATGTAGTTTTGAATATTGGTGCCAGTTCCAATAAGGTGGAGGGGTGTGAAGCTGTTTATACCATTCCTCAGCAGGTTGTAATCATCTCTGGAGAATTTTTTTGACCCTAGCTAGAGGGGGTCAGGGGAGATGATGAATTTGAAAGTGACCACTTTACGGTCAGATCGTACCAGGGAGGATGATACTGTAGGTATGCTGCAGTGGTTACTCATGTTAGTTAATACCAAGTCCAAGGTGTTATCACCTGTTGTGGGGGTATCGACTAGCTGTTCCAAGGCATTTGCATTGACAAAATTGATAAATCTCTGGGCGTTTGTGTTCTGGCATGAGTAGTTATTCCAATCTATGTTTGGGTAGTTGATGTCACCCGGGATCAGGGTAAAGGGTTGAATTTTGATAGATTCAAAGAGGTCCAGACATGTAGATTGGGCATCTTGAGTCAGATTTGGGGTCCAGTACCTAGCTATGATTTGAATAGGGGTCTTGTTAATGGTTAACTGCACCTGGAGTGTCTCCTGTGTGTCTTACTGTTTGACCAACCTGGAGGTGTGTATGTCTTTAATATATATTGAAACTCCACCTCCTTTGGCTTTACCGCCCACAGTGTGGGGTCTGGATGTATGATAGGAATTTGTAACCAGGTAAAGCTGGGGTGCTCTCCACAGCTTTGAACCAAGTTTCTGTAACTGCACAGATGTCAGCATTTTCCAGGGTTAAGAATGCTTGAATGAGTGCAGTTTCATGTTTGGACTCATAGCATTTAGCAGAATGACATTTAATTTGCGTTTTGTTGACATTTTTATGTTGATAGTTTTAACTTCATCACTTTTCCTAAAAAAAGCACTATGGGGGAGGCAAGACCATTTGCCAGAATCCTGAAGCCCAAGTGAAACAGATGCAGGCCATCTCTGGCAAAACGTCGTGGTCTGGCGAGCATATCTTCCCAGGCTGTCAGGTAATGTATCCCCCTGGAACAACACTAGAAACTAAACCAATTGTTAAAGTCAATCATTTTCTGTTTGTGTGGAGGCATCATTCTGGGTGATGGCAGCATGTTGCTTAAGGCTAGGGACAAGCCTGCCTGGGACACATATTCAGCGAGCTCAATCATGTCTCTCTTCATAAAGTCTAGGGAGGTAGGTCTCAAGCCATTCACACCAACATGGACTATGACAGAGTCAAAACAGTACCTGTTGGATAACTTCACGGCACCCATGCAAATGGAGATCATTTGCATGACCACTGAATCATACACCAATGCACTGTACAAACATGTACACAAATGCAAAGATCTTGCCATACCCAATAGAACTAAGATGCTCTTATCCAAAAAAAGGAAGCCAATCTGGTAGTCCCTTGCCATAAACAAACTCTACAACAGTAGGAGGAAACTGATGCAGAATAAGGTGAAGTCCTATGACTGGAAAAACTCCCTTATCAGCCGCAACAAAAAGTTGAGATCTATCATCAAATCCTCTAAAGCTGGCTAAGAAACAGGATTGCAGCAGATAGTAAAGACAACCACAAGGCGTTCTATAGTTATGTAAAGAATCTCCATGGCAATACCCAGATATGTTCTGAGCTACTACGCAATGGTACCTCCTATACTGAGCCAACATATATTGCCAATATACTGGCTGACAGATTCAGTGCCAACTTTTACCCCTCTCCCCCCCAAAGAGACCAGTCACAATACCAGTAGATTGCCAGGCACCCAGTATTACTACTGTACAGGTTAAAACAGCACTATCCAAGGCCAATAATATAGCTTCTATGGAACCTGGCAATATCCCTGGCTGTGTTCTACATGAACTACATAGTGAACTGGCACCTCACCTGTGTACCCTTTTCAATCACAGCCTTACTTCAGGCTTTGTCCCTACTGAATGGTGCACTGCTACAGTCATCCCTCTCCACAAAGGAGGAGTGACTGACTACAGACCCTGGGAACTATCGCCCTGTTAGCCTGATGAGTCTGATATGCAAAGCTATGGAACCCATCATCATGGACCTAATAAACAAGGATATAGGGAATCTCCAAACTCTGGATCCCACATAGTTTGGTTTTGTGAAGGGTAGATCATGCCTGCTCAACCTGGTCAACTTCTTTGAGTCAGTCACCAGAGCTGTGGATGAAGGCAAGGTGGTTCATACAGCCTACCTTGATCTGGCCAAGGCCTTCGATACCACTCCCCACTCAGGAATCATAGAAAAGCTCACTAAGCTGGGCATCAACCCCTATATCACTAGGTGGGTTGCAAACTGGATCACAGGTAGAACCCACAGTGTGAAAGTAGCTGACTCAAAGTCAGACTGCTGATCAGTCACGAGTGGATTCCTGCATGGTTCAGTCCTGGGTCCTCTCCTGTTTGGTTTCTACTTATCTGAAGTCCAGGCCAACATGAAAGGACTCTGGCTGACAAAGTTTGCAGATGGTTGCAAGTTGGGAGCTATTATTAACTCCCTGAGTGATGTTGACATCCTACAGAAAGGCCTCACTGAGACCAACGACTGGTGTCAGAATCATGGCCTTAAGGCCAATGCCAAAATATGTGTTGTCATCCCCTTTGGGAAATATCCAGTTCCCATGGCCTAATGGTTAAGGTGTTTGCCTTACAAACACAAAGTGCAGAGTTTGAGTCTCACAAGGGATAATTGGCTAGGCTTACAATGGCTCGCAAAGGCAGTTTGCCTAGTACTAACCTTTGAACCACATCAATGATAGTCCACTGAACACAGAAGGTGTTATAAGAGATCTGGGAACACAGGTTGACAGCAACCTCTTTTTTGACTACCACATTGCCACTGTGGTCAGAAAGTCCTTCTATGTGGCACATCTCATTACTAAGAGTTTTGCATCCAGGAAGAAAGAGGTCATTGTCTCCCTCTACTCTTCCCTCATTATTCCATTCAATGAGTACAATGCCCCATTTGACATGTACCTCACTAAACACCTGCAACAACTGGAAAGGCCACAAAAGTACCTCACAAAGAGGATCCTAGGCCGTAAACATTTGTCCTATATTGACAGACTAAAAAAACTCCAACTATTATCTGTCTCATATCGCCTACTTAGAGGCAATCTCTGCTTGACTTACAAAGCAATGACTGACCCAGCTCTGTTAGAAATGTTACATCTAAAGAAGTCTCAATCCCTCCACACCACACACTCCAGAGACCTTAGCCTCATTACCACAATCAACAGAATGCTAGAGGGACAGGTTCATAACCCAGAGAGTGCCCATGCTATGGAATAGACTTCCTATACATGTCAAGCAGAGCACCTCACTGGCCCTCTTCAAGACAAATCTTGATGAGTGGATGGGAAGTAGAAAATTCACCCCAGGGATCATTCCAGTGGCTTTACTCGACAGAGGCACTGGGAACTAAGGTCGGCTGGCACGATGCCAGGGTAATCCTATGGGCTAGGCTTGTAAAGGCTCAAGGGCCATTAGCTTATCACACACCTATGAACTTATGTTGTTGAGAGACTTGAGTGCATATGTGATATGGTGGATTCTGGCCCCTGACAAACAACTAACCGAGACTTTCTCCTCATTCAGCCTCGTGAGAGGCACATCTGTGTGTGTCCCACAATGGAGTCTCCTTTGACTAATATGTTGGGTTTATGCTTAATCCTTAGTGGCTGTGAGACACAAGTGTGTGCACTATGTGTGGTATGTGGCATGGAGGGCTGTGGAGATTGCATATGTTTTTGCCTCGGAGGGCTCCTTTATTTGGATATGTTTTTGTTGAGGACCCACACATGTGTGGGTGTGTGCTGAGTAGGAGTGGGTGGTATTTGAGGTGTAGTGATTGTGTTCACAAGCTTCTCTTCCCAATATGTATTTAATTTTTCACAGTCCAGCTCTCACATGTATCTGAATGCCTATAACTAGGGTCTGGATACTGAGCTAACCAAGCTACATAATACAGTAGTGGTATTATTTAATATGAGATATATATTTCTTGTATCACTATAGCTGTTCTTCATGTAATATAGGTCCCTACTGCCTCCTATGCTGTTTCTGCTTCATGTTCTCCTAAAGTTACAGGGAAGACATGATAAAAGAAAATGCTTGATAAAGTTGCATAATCCATTCTCTTGTTGCACTAGAGGGTGTAGACTGACAAAAGCAACCAACTAGTTTGAAGTTTTCTGCTTATACTTGATAGAAGATACTGACATCAGAGTGGCAGGCACAGAAGTAATACATTACAAATGCTTGCTACCAAACAATGGGGAGGAGAAGGAACCAGTCTTCAATTATTCACTGGGAATACAGTATCCAAGAAATTCACTGGCAGGCTAGGATAACAGCATTAGTTAAGAACTTAGTTAAAGAAAAAACACACAGGCAGTCCTGATACTTTCAATCAAGGAAATTAGAACTACATTTTTATCCACAAAATAAAGCATATTATGCTGAGCTTTTTCATGTCAACAACCACAAACAACCTTGCCTACTTTTCAGATTAGTGCTAAAACTAAGACGGCTTCTTTACTACATTACCATCTGTATGTTACTGCGTGCATTCTGAGGTTAGAAGGGAGAAAAAGTAATGCTAATAACAATAGTTTACAGCTGGTGGTATGTAGGACATGACCACAAATATATGGAAATTTGAAAAAGTCACCTCAAATAACATTTAGTTTTTGTCTGTTTTGTCTGACGCTGCTTCTTTCAGTGAAGTAGTACTTCAGAGGAATTGCATTCACTGGTTTATACTTTGCTTTGCTTTTGTGGTCATCGCACATATAACCCAAATATAAAAAAACAAATGAAAACTCTTCAGAAAGCTTTATACCATCTATAATTTTGCCTCCAGCTCTATGGTTAATATTATGTAATAATTTTATGCACAATAATAAAAGTCTGCTTTAGATACGTTGTCACAGATATTGTATTTTTTGAGCAAATCTTAGCTAATTCCACAGTTCTTCACATCAGATAAAGTTTACTGAATCAGTAAAAGATTTTATTTGTAATGTTTTTATAGTCAGTTTTGGTCTTTACCATTCATGACCATTAAACGTTCACAAGTGCTGCATAAGCTGTTCTATCCTCTCAATATTGACAAACCTAACAGTATGCAATGGGTGTGTTCTCATCATTACAGAAAAGATTGTTATTTAGCAGGGTTTCCAACCATCTGGAATTAAGGGACACCATCCAGAAAATGGAGACTGCCTTTTCCAGACAGCGTATTGTCTGGAAAAAATAAAATCAATTATCTACAGGAGAGTCCCTGAGGAGCCAAGTGCTCTGAATTGTGCAGAACACTTCACATTTAACACTGAATTAGCCCACTGTTGAACAGTGTGCTTTGAAATTCTAAATTGTAGCACAAGGTCCCTGACAGTGTGTGACGATGTGTGCATGTATGAGAGTGAGAGAGAGATCGATCACATTATTATTTTAAACTCGCTAAGCAGATGTTTAGCAAGTGTAAAAAATAAAACAGGAAAAAAGTGTGCTTTTGTATGTCTGTTTATGTTTGTGTGTGTGAGTAAATGTGTGTATGAAAGCAGAAGAGACTGTGTGTGTGTGTGTGTGTGTGTGTGTGTGTGTGTGTGTGTGTGTGTGTGTGTATGTGTGTGTGTGTGTGTGTGTGTGTGTGTGTGAGAGATGAATAGAGAGAGAGACAGTGAGATGAAGGCAGAAGATACTCTGTGTGTGTGTGTGTGTGTGTGTGTGTGTGTGTGTGTGTGTGTGTGTGTGTGTGTGTGTGATGGAGAGAGAGAGTGAGATGAAAGCAGATGATACTCCCCCCAGATTCTCTATACCTTGCACGGCGTGCAAGACTGGTGCAGGAGCTCTAACAGGCAATATGCCTGCTGTGCGATCCAGGAACAGCCTGCAGGGGCGTGCACGAGCACTCCTGCACTAATCCTGCACAGACTAAGCCCCTATATGCAAATCACCCCAATTGCAGGAGAAATCTATGCAAATGAGGTGATGTTGCAATCCAGGAAGCTTGTAACTGGCCGTACAGGACTAGTGCATTCTGCAGAAATGTACTCGGTTAGTAACCGAGTAAATGTCTGCAAAATCCAAAACGGAGCTGTGACAGCTCCAAATAAAGGCCGCATATCATGTAGTAAGCATGCCAATGGTCAAGTATAAGGCCAGTTGCATTGCAAACAGTAAAAAAAATACAAAACTTAACTTTTACATTTTTTTAGCCAATCTCAGCTTTTTAAGAGTAGGGCAGCAGCACGCAAACGGGATCGGTGGGGAAAATAACAACATAAACCTAAATTAAGCACCCTAACTAAAAATCACAATTCTGCCATGCAAGTCAATGGCAAGCAGAAGACAACATGGCCAGTGAGTAGTGGTTGCTAAGGGGGGAGGTACAGTGTGAGACATGTAACTATGCATTAGCAGGCAATCCTATGCAAATGAGGGGAATGATAGTGAATCCTGGTTTTCCCCAGCATGCTAGTCAGGTTCCAACAGTGTAAGAGTAGGAATAGCTTGGTGCAAGCCTAGGAGTTAGGTGACATCATGGGGGGGGGGTGTTAGGCATACTGTAAGCAGATTGGAGCCCTGTGGCTTGGGTTTGCTCATAGCTTAGCTGTGCTAAGCTAGGAAGTGTGTCTAAACTTGCCTAGCACTTTTTACATTGCCTAAGCGGGTGTGCGTGCCACACACTGGGTTTTAAAGGCAGAAAAAAAAAGTTAAACCAGGAAATAGCAGCAGTGTGCTCATTTTTGCACTCTGCTTGCGCGGTGCACCCCTGGGCTTAAACAGGAAGGCAATGGGAAGGGAAAACAGCAGTAGGAAGGCAATCAAGGAGAACTAGCTTAGCTGGCAGCTGAAATGTATCAGAATCAGCCAACTACACAAGCAGCAGACCAGCCCAGCCCAGAACACTATGATAAACTATGCAAACAACTTCCCCTATGTTTTTTCCCACACTCTACACCACCGGTGTAAACAAGTGGGGAACTTTTAACACTCACAACAGTAAAGTGATAGGGGCTGCAATAGCTATCATACAATAACTTGTGGAAGAGGCTGAGGGTGGTGAGGATGTGAATGCTGTCGACCAACCCACACTGAGGAGACGGAGAAGAGTGTACAGACCCAGGGTAACCTACCAGGGACTACATGAGCTCGAGATAGTGGAGCGCTATAGGGTGGACAGGGACCTCCTACAGCAAATTGTTGAGCTGTGCCAGCCACACCTGACACACAGAAATAACAGAGGGGAGCCCATCCCAGCAGGGGTGTAGCTAGGATTTTCAAATTTGTACTGACAGCTCTCAAACTGCTACCCCCCTCCCCAGCCAAGCTACGGCCATTCTCGTAATTCACGGTTCGCTCTTTTAGTGTCGATGAAGAGGCATCCGCTGTAATGCCTCTTCAGTAATATAATATAAATTCACTCAAACTCTGTTCCTTGAATTGAAAATTAACCTGAAATGACAGTTCTTTGAAAAATGCAGCATGGTAATTGGGGTAGAGACCTTATGCTTTTGTTTTCTGTAACTAAGGTACAGGTTTTGAGCTTGAGTAAATTACTAACCACCTGCTACCACTAACTAGGATGTTTCATTCACACACACACCCCTACCTACCTCTTAGTGCAAGAAATATGGACAAAGCCTAAAATAAACAGGGACAGATATTAAATAATGTTCTCGTGAACTTAGAAAGTTGCTAGAATAACAGGATTTGTGCTAGTATGAATTTTTCTAAAGGACATGAAGTCTGAAACTCAAATGTCTGTCATTATTTAGCAATTTCAGCCTTCAATGATTTTCTAGAAAATCACAAAATTTATGAGGACCAGACAAAAAATATGGGGCACAAATCTGGACATTCTGCAAAAGACAGTTGAGAGGTATGCTACCTACCACACACACACACACACACACACACAACCTCTCAACCTCTTACAGCAACAAACTCATAAATAAAACTGAGGCAAAGGCCCAAAAATTAGGACATTTTTTTAAAGATTGCTCTTATAAACTTAGAAAGATAATAGAATAGTAGTAGGTCTTGCATCAGTACGAATTTTCTGAAAGGTATGAAATCTGAAACTGAAATGTCTGCATTATTTTCTAACTTCAGTCTTTAACAATTTGCCACTAATTTGCCAGAAAACTGCAATTTTATGAAAAACGGACCAAAAATGTGATGCAAAAATATAAAATTGCCAGACAATACAGCTGGGAACCTGTCAAAGGATGGTCACCATTTTAATATGAGCACAGTTAACTTAGAGCAGCTGACAAAATTAGAGAATCTACATGCATTTCTGAAATAAAAGTAATGTATAACTCTGATCATTATAGTTATTTATAAAAGTAAAGTAAACCCTCTATGTTTTCTTCCAAAATTGATATTTTGTGGAGGGATCATTAGGGAAGAGCAACATTTTGAGCCAAAATCAGGGACAGTTGAGGTTTGGCTATGCCTAATTCTATAAAGCAATTTGCATGTACCTCTCAACCTGTTAATGCAATAAATCTGGACAAGGCCAAATATATTGAAGGAACATATAAACAGTACTAAAAATTGCTCTTGTATAAACTGGGACAGTTGATAGAACAGGTCTTATTTTAGCATGCATTTTTCTGAAGGTTATAAAGTCTGAAACTAGTGTGTCATTATTTAGTGACTTAATTCCTAAATCATTTGCCAGAAAACCACAAATTGAGGAACAAACCAAAAATAAGAAGCAAAAAATCTATTCATTCTTTGAAAATCTGGACAGTTGGGAGGTATAGTTCAGCTGGGGCTGTAAGTTTGCCGCCCTTCCCCCTCATAAAACCATGGTCGAATGTAGCCTCCCCCTGCAGCCATTCCAATGATCCATTACTTTGCTATTTCACTCCATTTACCATAAACATTAATGTGCATACTGATTTATTTCTATGATGATTTGAACTTCATTTGGAAGTTTTATTTTGCATTTTACAGCACAAACACTAAGACATCTGCTAAACAAACTTGGCATTAAAACTTCTCTGCCCTTGAAACTCACATTCATTGAAACAACATTAAAACCCACATTCAAAGAAAAATACATTTTACCCGTGGCAGATAAAAATTAATTCTGGGCTGCTTTTAAATCATAGGCCCCTTGCATATGAAACATACATGTGCTCTTTGATACACCTTCCTATTGCTTTGAACATTTTTCCAGTAAACAATGAAACAAAACTGCCCAATTCAGTACATTTCCATCATAAAAGTCTAGTCAAACTTCTACAGTCCACCATTATCAGTAAATAATATGCACAATCTCTGAAGTAGTAAAAAAAGTAATCTAAATAATTCCACGTTAAATAAATCTAACTAAAGAAGAGGTTGCTGCTAGCAATCACCTTTATATTTCATGACTTCACCGAAAAATAGTGTCTGATGCCCCTGAGGAATAAATTGCCTAAATTACATTAATAAGCTAGTAATATTGCAATAGGAAATGGATGGCAAACTGATAACAGGCTCATAGTCAGTGTCTTAACTTTCAGTACAGCAGCATTCACCCCTTATGGGAGTAGAACCAACAACCTTCTGCATTAAAAGCAAGTACACAACATTTTGTGCTACTAGCAATGTGAGCTGACTTAGCATAATCAGCACTAAACTTCTCTTCCCCTGCAGCTCTCAGTTCCTTGTAAAATCTACACAATACTCAACTACATCTCAACTTCGCAGCACAAGAAGTCTGGAAAAAGTCAAATTTATTGGGGTGGGTCAAAAGGGCAAAAAACAGGAACACATTAAACATTGGTTGTATAATCTTGGAAAGCTGCTAGAATAAAATGCTGTGTTACCATCATACATTTTACTGCCAAGGTCACTGTGCAAAATAGTCAGAACAACATACCACTATGCCAAATCACCTGCTTTGTGAAAGAGAAGAAGAATGAAACTTAAATGGCTATCATTTAATGAATTCAGTTCTCACCATAGCTGTCAACCTCTTAGCACAAAACACCTGGACAAACCCAGTAATGAGGGAATACAGCCCTCAAACATATTCAGTGAATTCAGTTCTTGCCATAGCTGTCAACCTTAGCACAAAAAACCTGGACAAAGCCAATAACAGGGTATTACAGTCCCAAAAATAAGGACAAATTTCAAATAGTCATAAACTTAAAAAAAATTGCTATATTTATTGCTAGAATAAAAAGTTGTTTTACTATGTCACAAACACAGGGATAAGATGCAGACTCCACACAGAAGGCATCCCAGACAAGAATCAAACCAGAAAACCTACAGCTATGAGGCAACAATACTGCCACTGCACCATCAAATTATGTAAGAAAGTAAACATTCAGAAACCTGAAGCCTGAAATTTAAATGCCTGTCAATTTGTTAATCAGGACAGTCTGACTTGGAACAAAAAAAAAAAAAAAAAAAACACAATTCTCAGCAGAGGCCCAGGAAAAATAATGCAGACATGTCTTTGTAACATGGGAGGACACAAAAACAAACCCACACAAACACAGGGAGAAGATACAGATCCCCCCTCCACACACAAAGAAGGCACCCCAGCCAAGAACCAAACCCAAGAACCTACAGCTGTGAGGCATCAATGCTATGTTGCTACCACTGCACCATCAAATTTCAAGCATTGCAATATTTAAAAAACACAGATACATACAGATATTGATCAGATCAAACATGAGGCAAAAATCTGCAATTTATTTACAAATGGTGGTGGGTAGGGAATTCAGGTCTTTAACACCTGCATACAAGGTACAGCGTTCAAGCCTGAGGCATTCCCTACCACACCACCATGAGTAATCACACCAGTGCATCCCACCTGGGGCATTTACACACACACACACACACACACACACACACACACACACACACACACACACACACACACACACACCCACACCCACACCCACACCCATAACAAATCCTCACACACACAGCATAACAAATCCTCACACACACAGCATAACAAATCCTCACACACACACACAGCATAACAAATCCTCACACACACACACACAGCATAACAAATCCTCACACACACAGCATAACAAATCCTCACACACACAGCATAACAAATCCTCACACACACACACAGCATAACAAATCCTCACACTCGATGTGAGACCAGCTCCAACATAACGAATCCGTACAGTTCACTACTCACCAACCCTCCATGATGTGAAACCAGCTCCAACATAACAAATCCATAAAGCGAGACCAGTTCGGGAATCGTACTTCATATTACCCTCCATGAAGTGAGACCAGCTCCAAAATAACGAATCTTCCTGCTTGAAGTGAGACCAGCTCCAAGAGCTCCATTCCGACTGGCTGCCTAAAGCACGCTGACGTCATTGTGCAGTAAAAGCGCGAAAAAATTTTTTAAAATGCTACCCCCCCTTCTACATAAGTTGTACTGAAATCAGTACACTGCGTATGCCTCCCGACGTCCCTGCATCCCAGTGGATACCAGGGTATGTGTAGGCCTATGAATACTAGCTACAGGTATCTTCCAAAGGCCAACTGGGGATATGATGGGGATTTCACAGGCATCAGCATCCAGGGTACTCCACCAGTTCCTGGATGCCATGTTAGCACATGTCGGTGAGCACGTATATTTCCCCAACACCCATTAGGCGTTGGCCAGCAATATGCAACTATTCAGCCAAATAGCAGAATTTCCAGATGTAGTGGGTGCTATAGACTCCACACACATATGTATCAAAGCACCACCCAGTGAGCAGGGTAGGGTCTACATCAACCGCAAGGGCTTCCCCTCCATCAAATGCCAGGTCGTGTGCAATTCCCAAGCATAATAATGAATGTGTGTGCTGGCTGCCTTGGAAGCAATCATGACTCCCACATCTGGCATCTGATGCAGCTGTACCAGAGATTTGTCACTGGGGACATCCCTGATGGTCACCTAGTGGGGGATGCTGGATATGCACTGGAGCAATGGCTGATGACACCCATCAGAAATGCACACACACCTGAACAAGAACTCCATAATGAGGCACATGCACAGACCAGAATCATAGTAGAGTGTGTGTTTGGGATGCTCAAGTCACAGTTCCGGTGCCTGGACACATCCAGTGGAGCCTTGCAGTACTCACCAGCTACACGTACCCAAATTGTCCTTGTATGTGCCATGCTACACAATATGATTCTGTGAAAACAGCTGCAGCAGGAACAGCACAGGGCAGGGCCACACAGCCCCACACCATTGCCAAGGCCTGCAAAGGCACAGAGTGTCTTGGAGGAAGAACAACCTGAGCCTGCCCCAGTAGGCAGAAGGAGGCATGCCCAGTATGCCCTGGCCTTGGCAAAGAAGCAACGCATAGCACATACACTGACACAGGAAGGACCCAGGGAATAACACCTCTCTCTGGCTCTCACATACAGTAAAAGTGATGCCAAACATTACACTACCTGTGCTTAACCATGTGCAGGCAGTGTACTATGTGCATCTGACATTGGGAGCCCTGCAGCACCATCTCAATACTGGGACACCCACAAGGTAATTGACTCACACATGCCAGTCAGTGGGGTTCACATACCCAACAACAGTCAAAGCCAGCAGGACAGGTGTAGACAAACACAAACAAAGACTGTGCTATGGCCTCAGAATGAGGCCTATCGGTAACCTCCCCCCCCCAGGCCTACACAGACAGACTACAGCAGGTCAGGCAGTGGGATGTCAATTCTGAAGGGTAGGAAGTCAAAACTAATATGTAGGTAAATAAAAGCCAAGATCTGTAGTACACTGGTATGCCTCTAGTCAGCATGATAGGTAAAACTACAGAATGAAATGGAGTACCCAACATACCAGTACAGTCCTAGCAAATGTGTCAAGTGTCAGGTGTGCCCCCTATCCTATGTAGTAATGTAATAACAGTCAGGTGCCCCCCAATCCTGTGTAGAAATGTAGAAATAGTCAGGTGCCCCCCCCATCTTATGCAGAAATGCAGTAACAGTCAATGCCAAATGATCAACGGACACGCTGCAGAGACAGCATGCTACCTGTAGGTGTACAAGAGAAAGGTCAGCACTGCAGTGCAAACTACCTGGACTTGATCCACACATTCAATACAGATGGGCATACTGGGCATGCTCACACACTTAGAGAAATGAAGGCAATGTCAGCCAACAACATACTGAAAGGTCATACTGGGCATGCTCACACACTTAAACACATGAAGGCCATGTCTGCAAACACCACTGGACCAGACATATCTGGCAGTCACAGATGTTAGTGCAGACACTCCTCAGTATGCACCACTCATGCCTTGCACATACAGTGGATAGGAATACAGGCATATATGTAAGGACAACACACTATAATAAGCCAAAGGTAGAAGTACATAGATGTGTGGAAGAGGGTGACTGTGACAATGAGTCATCTAGGCCTGTCCAAACCAAAACACAGCCAAAGAGCCAAAACCACACAAGGGTAAGATGTCACTCACTGCAGATACTAGCCACCATTATCTGTCAGCATTACAGACTATGTGGTGCACTTGCTAACTATGCAACATCTGTACAAGAAGGTGGTCCTCTAGCAGCTGTATATATGTACCTGTGAAATATGACCCTGTTTGTGCCTGCATGTGGTGTGTCAACCCCTAAATGAATGGGTTATGGCTCATGCACACACACTGGACTCCCCATAGCCCTACTATGACAAGCATGCTGAGGTCCTCCACTGTGAAATACAACTTTGGGAGAGTTGTAGCCCAGTAATCTCCATGGCATGTGCCATAACTGCTGCAGTGTGATAAACTAGTTAGGTAGGAGTTCTAATCCCATACTGGGCAAGTGTGTGTGTGTGTTTCTGTCTGTGTAGAGGGCAATGCTTTTTAGGGTGGTCATACTCCCTTCAATTGAAATGCTGTACTTTGGTAAGGCTGCCAATGTCATCCACCTAGAAATACAACTCTGGGAAAGTTGTAGCCCATTAATCTCTGTAGCACATGCCATAACTGCTACTGCTGCAGTGTGATAAACTAGTTAGGTAGGAGTACTAATCCCAGACTTGGCAAGTGTGTGTCTTTGTGTGTGCTTGTGTGTGTGTCTGTCTGATTCTGTGTATGGAGCAATGCTTTTTAGGGTGGTCACACTCCCTACAATTGAAATGCTCTACTTTGGTAAGGTTGCTGATGTCATACACCTCGTAATACACCTCTGGGAAAGTTGTAGACCAGTAATCTCTGTAGCGCATGCCATAACTGTGTACTGCTGCAGTGTGATAGACTAGTTAGGTAGGAGTTCTAATCCCAGACTTGGCAAGTGTGTGCATGTCTGTGTTTGTGTGTGTTTCTGCCTGTGTAGAAAGCAATGCTTTGTAGGGTGGTCACATTCCCTACAATTGAAATTCTCTACTTTGGTAAGGCTGCTGATGTCATCCACCTAGAAATACACCTCTGGGAAGAGTATAGCCCAATAATCTCCATAGCACATGCCATAACTGCGTACTGCTGTAGTGTGATAAACTAGTTATGTAGGAGTTCTAATCTCAGACTTGGCAAGTGTGTGTGTGTGTGTGTGTGTGTGTGTGTGTGTGTGTGTGTGTGTGTGTGTGTGTGTGTGTGTGTCTGACAGTGTAGACAGCAATGCTTTTTAGGGTGGTCACATTCCTTGCAATGTAAATGCTCTACTTTGGTAAGGCTGCTGATGTTATCCACCTAGTAATGCACCTCTGAGAAGGATACAGCCTAGTAATCTCCATAGCACATGCCATAACTATGTACTACTGTAATGTGATAAACGTGTTAGGTAGGAATTCTAATCCCAGACTTGGCAAGTGTGTGTGTGTTTATGTGTGTGTCTGTCTGACTCTTTGTAGAGAGCAATGCTTTTTAGGGTGGTCACACTCCCTATAATTTAAATGTTCTACTTTGGTAAGGCTGATGATGTCATCCAGCTAGTAATACACCTTTGGGAAGGATACAGCCCAGTAATCTCCATAGCACATGCCGTAACTGTGTACTCATGTAGTGTGATAAACTAGTTAGGTAGGAGTTCTAATCCCAGACTTGGCAGGTGTATGTGTGTTTATGTGTGTGTGTGTCTGTCTGTCTTTGTGTAGAAAGCAATGTTTTTAGGGTGGTCACATTCCCTGCAATTGAAATCCTCTACTTTGGTAAGGCTGCTGATGTCATCCACCTTGTAATACACCTCTGGGAAGGCTGTAGCACAGTAATCTCCATAGCACATGCCATAACTGCATATTGCTGTAGTATGATAAACTAGTTAGGTAGGAGTTCCAATCCCAGACATGCCAAACGTGTGTGTGTTTATGTGTGTGTCGGTCTGACACACTTTATATTTATACTTTGGTAAGGCTGCTGATGTCATTAACCTAGAAATACACCTCTGGGAAAGTTATAGCCCAGTAATCTCTGTAGCGCATGCCATAACTGCATACTGCTGTAGTGTGATAAACTAGTTAGGTAGCAGTTCTAATCCCAGACTTGGCAAGTGTGTGTTTGTGTGTGTGTCTGTCTGACTCTGCATAGAAAGCAATGCTTTTTAGGGTGGTCACACTCCCTACAATTGAAATGCTCTACTCTGGTAAGGCTGCTAATGTCATCTAGCTAGTAATTCACCTCTGGAAAGATGTAGCAGAGATATCTCAGTAGCGCATGCCATAACTGCATACTGCTGTAGTATGATAAAATACTTAGGTAGGAGTTCCAATCCCAGACATGGCAAGTATGTGTGTGTCTGTGTGTGTGTGTTTGTGTGTGTGTCTGTCTGACTCTGTCTGTGTATAGAGCAATGCTTTTTAGGGTAATCACACTACCTACAATTCAAATTCCCTACTTTGGTAAGGCTGCTGATGTCATCCACCTAGTAATACACCTCTGGGAAGGATACAGCCCAGTAATCTCTGTAGTGCATGCCATAACTATGTACTACTGTAGGGTAATAAACTAGTTAAGTAGGAGTTTTCATCCCAGACTTACAAACAAATCAACTAGTGAAAATCCACAAAACGACCAAAAGCGAGTAGAAACACAAATGGAGACAGCTTGAAAATATATAAAAGGATTTAATAATTCCAGATACACGTAAGCGCTTTCGGCCGAACCAATGTCCAGCCTTCATCAGACAAACAGCGGAATATCTGATATCAAGGGTTTTTATGTTGTTAAAAAATTGTTAGTACCAATCAAGAACAAGTGCATTACTTAGTAAAACTGTTACCATAGCAACCTTAAAACAGTTTTACAATTAGGTAATATCAGGCATGATTTGATGTTACTTGAATCAAATACTAGAAGCAGAAACTCAAGTAAAAAAGTTACTTATATAACATAATATAACATAAAAAATTCATAGTTTTAAAATCATACTCAATGTTGACTTTTTTAGATGTAAATAAATATAGATATGTTACATTACATTTCTACAACTGGTAGATAGAAACGACCCTATTGAATTAAATCCTTTTATATATTTTCAAGCTGTCTCCATTTGTGTTTCTACTCGCTTTTGGTCGTTTTGTGGATTTTCACTAGTTGATTTGTTTGTGCGTTTGTTTTAATATGGTGAGTGGAGCCGGAGAAGCCTCACAGGTTTTATTTACACAGCGGAATGATGTGGAGGAAGTAACCGATAGTTCAAATGGCAATTTGACTACATTGGTGGAACTGCTTTTGGGCAGAGTGGATGCCCTTACACAAAAAGTAGATGCTATGATGGTTACACCTTTAACACAGGGAAGTGGATCTTCCAACCAACCGCCTTCCCAACAGAGCAGTAACGATTCTGGCATTCCTAACGGCCAACAACCTTCTACAGCAGTGGGAACATTCACCGGAATTGTAACAGAGGAGGTAGTATCTTCGGCAATGACGGAACAACATCATCCCGTTCCTACGGTTGCCGCAGCGCTACTAACAGGTAACACCTCTGTTAATCCTGGTTTAAGCACTATTAACAACAACGATGCGAATTCTATTAATCAAGGTATTCTCACTATGGCTAAATTCTTGGTAAATAATAACTTTTTTAGTCAAGGGTTCAATGTGAATGCCGAACCCGTTACCACACAAGTTTCAGGAGGTAATATTTTGGCTGAAAAAATTGAATAATTCGACAACAAACTATTTAAGTGCAAAAAACTGCAACTTGAAGTAGCATATTTGAAGGAATGTGTTAAAAATAAGATTGTCCCTAAGGGATTAAGACAGTGGCGTTATCCATCAGGTCTAGTGGATAACTCCCTTTTTCATCAAGAATTGCTTGGTCTATTTGACCGTCAGGGCATAGAGTTTCTGGAAGCTCTTATTGCATTTTATTCCAAAGACATTTCAACTTTGTCCCTCGACCTGGAACTTTGGAAAAGTCTATAACATCAGATGATGGATTTTTCCGTTTTAAATATGACTACTGTCGTATTTTCTCCAGTATCGAGGCAAGCATGGAAAAACTGTTACTAATCAAGAAAAATAAATTAAACAGGGACCTAAGAGACTATGCTAACAAGTGTGCCTATCCTAGGCCTCCTTGTATTACACACACATCTCATAATGACACTAGCCATGTGGAAACCAATAATGTAATGAATTCTACAAACATTATTGAAGTTAACAACCAAGATAATCCTTCTGTACAAAGACAGGGTACTAGAAGGAGTCCAAGGCTTAATAATAACAATGGTGCTACCAGTAACTCAGATCAGAGTAACGTGCCAGACTATATTCCTAGGGACAATATTCAAGTGCAAGACTACCCTATGGGGAATATGAATTTTCAAGAAGGTCAGGATTTTCGCCAGGCCAACAACTCCCGTGTCACCAACCGTATCAGGGGTCAGACAACGAACAATATGAAGAACAAGAGACGGGGAAGGAGGAGATGACCCAATTCCCCAGTTTTGGTCTTAAACCAAGCATTTTAGTCAGCTCTTACAGTGACTTTACTGTGTATAACTACACACTTATTGACATCCATCAAGAAATAGTTGACTTTTTTGCTAAGGATTTATCCTTTGTTCCAGGGCAACACATGGACATAGGTAGAATGTTAATTGACCTTAAAATTTATGTCAGGAAACTTAACCTCAACTCCCTAATGGGTAGCGATACCCCAATACTTAATACTCTAAGGGTTTCTAGTACGTATAATCCACCCCTTCTTCCCATTTTAGCGGTGTTTGAAAAAATGTGCGAGATTGACTTGTGGGCAATTAAGAATCAGGTCATGTACAGTAATCAAGGGCACCTTAACAACATTACTATGTTAGAATGGGACTTCCTCCGGTTATTAAAGGACTGTAACATTCGGGTCATGAAACCGGACAAGGGTGGGGGGGTGGTATTGATGGACCACTACAAGTATGTAGAGTACATGCTGGAACACCTGAGCACATCTGTATACAAAGAGGTTTCTCTCAATGAAATGCATGGTGCTTTCAGAACCATCAATAACACTTTACATGACCTATTTCTAGAAGGTTTTGTTGATCTAACTACATACCAATATTTACAGATGACAGCACCAAGAATTTCCACTTTTTTTGGTACACCCAAATTGCACAAACGAATATGTGCACCACCTTTTAGGCCAATTGTTGATGGGAGGGGATCGGCTACCTACGCATGTGCCAAACTCGTTGATAGTATAATTAAACCCCTTTTAGAACAAGAGTCGCACATTTGTAAGGATTCCTGGTCCTTTTTAAAGGACATCAACATGGTAGAATATAACGCCGACATGGTATTTCTTACAACAGACATCAAAGACCTCTATACAGTCATACCACATCAATTAGGCCTAAGTTGGGTTAGGGAATTCATGTATGCAAAGAAATTGGATGACAACACCATATATTTAAGTGAAACACTTTTGGAATTGGTTTTATCCAATAACTTCTTCATGTTTGAGAATACTTTCTATCTTCAAACATCAGGTGTTGCAATGGGTTCACCCTGTGGTGGTTCATTTGCAAACGCAGTACTAGCATATTGGGAAGCTGAATTGCTTTTCAAGGATGACTTATTCCAGCAACATGTCTCCTGGTACACCAGGTACCAGGATGACATTTTTTGCATTTGGAAGGGTGGGAAAGAATTGATACCCTTTTTCATTGAAAGAATGACCGACATGACTGACTTTTTAGAGTTTACTTTCAACGTAGCGGACACAGAGCTAAACTATTTAGACATACTTATAATAAAGGATATTGCCAACCAAAGACTTAAAAGCACTATTTATAGAAAACCTACATAT